>NW_006238958.1:0-4271 GCF_000226075.1 Solanum tuberosum
TATATATAAAGGAGGAACATAGAGAAGGTGATGTGGCACATCTCTATGACCTCCATTCATATTTATTTATTTTTCTCTTTTTTTTTGACATTTTTTCTTATTTCTTTCAATTATTTTTTTCTTGAAAAATCATCTTCTTAACTTATACCTCTTCAATTATATCAATTCTATCTTAAATTAGTATTAATAATATTCATAACTTCCAAACCTTTCATAATCATAACCTCTCAAGTCTTTCATATTCATAACCTCTAATTATTTAATGGGGAAGGTTATATTAACACTATAAAATCACACTAAAATTGTTTGTTATTTTGTAGTCATCTTTGGTTAGAGAATTAGTGGCAAACATGTTACAATATTTGTAAGCTTTGAGGTGCATTATCTTTTCCAATTATGATTTCATATATTACTTTTAATTAGCAAGTAAGGCTAATATGTCAAAGCATATTTTTGTTTCTTCTAGATAAATTATTTTGTTTTGTTATATTTGAAATTCATTTTAGGACTAATAATCTATTTGTTATTATTTTTCTTGACTCTTGTATATAGGATGAAATGAAATCATCTAGAGATGGAGATTAATGGATTTTGAGCTATATATATTGATTATTCTTTATTTTTTTAGGTGCTTAAGAAATAATGTTTCTATTGTATTATTTCCTTTTGAATTATTTATGTTTTGTCAAAAATAATTATATGTGCAGGAGGATTTATGATTAAATGCAATTTTCTCCTTATTCTTTATCTTTTTCTTCTTTTGCTAGATAATTTTTTAACTTATTTAGTCATATTTTGAAGATTATAGGAGATATATCTATAATAAAAATGGTTAGACATTCTTGCATAATTTGATTTTACAAGGTAAAATAAGTTGATATGTCTAATATTATTACAACTCTTTCTTTGTTGAAATCATACATTTAATATTATTTGTTTGTGTTTGTGAAGATATAAATCCTGAGTTTTTTTTTTAAAAAAAATTAATTTATTCTCTTTAAACCTCTATGTAATTCTTAGATAATTTGATTATATTATAATGTTAACACTCTTCAAAAAAAAATTGTTTGTTCAGGTAAATTCATCTCTCACTTTTTTATTGATAATATTAGTTTATTGTGTTTGTGGGGTATAATATTTTAAAACATAGAAGCAGAAAATGAGTATTTTTATTAACAAAAATGATAAAACATGAGAATGTAAAGTTAATTTATAATTTTGAAAATACAATTTGTTTTATTAAAAACAAATTATTTATTAATGTGTAAAATTGCAATCTTTAAATTTTCCATTTTTGTTGTTTTCTAGGAGATTTCAAGTTGTTTATTAATAAGTCAAGTTGCATTATTTATATTTTTCATATTTGTTGTTTTCTAGGAGTTCTCAAGTTATTTCAAAATTGCGATTAATTTATAATTTTAAAAATATAGTTGGCTTCCTTGCTTTCTATTTACTCGTATAATAAAATATTTGTCTCAATAATTCTAATTTGATTGTCTTTTCATTTTCTTAATGTTCTTTATTAGTGTAATAGTGTACAAATATTACTCCTATTATGTTACAAACAAGTCCAAAGCCACATTATTAATCCTCTTAATTACTGTGACTCTTTATTCTTACGAATTTGTTATATTGAATGTAATATTTATTTAAAATGTGAAATATACTTTTTAATATTTTTGTGTTTCAGCCAAGCAAAATTAAAAGAAATAGGAATTTGTATGTGTCATTATTTTGAATTTTTTTTGCGTAGTTAATTCTCTCTTTTGTTCTCTTTTATGTTTATTTTTAAATTTTACATTCTTTTGTTTTCCCAATATAAGTTGTCCCAAAAATAATTGAATATATGAACCTAACTATAATAATAAGGGTAAAGGGTCAAATATGCAACTAAATTATTCGAAAAGATCTAGATATACCCTCCGTTTAAAGTTTGGCTCACTCGTGCCATTGTTGTCCAACTTTTCATCTAGATATGCCCTTATGGGCGTTAGTTGGTCTGCTGGACATATCCAGCTCATTTTTCATTTCTTTAAATGTCACATGGAATTGTCATGTCGTTTTGATTTTACCACATGACATTTATATGAAAATGGAAAGGGATCAATTATGCCCCTAAAAAAATTGAACTCATAAACACCTAATCCGACCCATAAATCAACCCCCCTTTTAAATAAACTACCCGACACGTTTTCAACAATTTTGTTTAAATTTTTATTTTTTTTGATAAATCCCGAAAATGAGTAATTGATTAATAAAAATAGGAAAAATATAGAAAAAAATAAAATTAACGCCAAAACTTCACAGATAAATATTGTAACCTTAAATTCAACAATTTCAATAATTTTTTTAATTTTTTTGGCAAATCCCGAAAATGAGTAATTGATTAATAAAAAATATGAAAAAATATATAAAATTAACGCCAAAAAATTACAAATAAATATAGTAACCTTAAATTCAAAAAGGACAAATATACTCCTGAACTATCATAAATGATATGTTAATACCTTCCGTTATACTTTAAGATTGTATATACCCTTACTGTCAATATTTTGGATCGTTTATACCCTTAAGACTAACAGATTGACACATGACATCATCTAAATAATTTACCTGATTTTATTTATCCAAAAAATTGAAAACCCACCCATTTTTCATAATTTACCCACCCATGACCCAAATTAAAATACCATGACATTTAAAATTAAAAATAAAAAGCATAGTTGTTCATCTCCACTAAATATCAAATAAAAGGAAAATGTTCTTCAATTCATTTTCATTGGCACCAATCTCCAAATCTCACAAACAAAAACACAGAAGCATATTATTTCAATCAAAATCAAGAAATCATTTTTTTTGTTCAAATCAATTTATTATTGTTGAAAGGGGTTGGAAACAATATCACCATTGATGGACAAAGCTTCGAGCTTAAAAATGGGTCTACAATCAAATCGAAAATTTCGAACTCAAATTGATTTATTGTTATTAAAAGGGGTTGAGAAAATACTATCATCATTGATGGACAAAATTTCAGGCTTTAAAGTGGGTCTATAATCTAATCGAAATTTTCAAGCTCAAATCTATTTGTTTATTGTTGAAAGAAGTTGAGAAATACTACACCATTGATGGACAAAACTTCAAACTTTAAAGTGGGTCTACAATAAAATAAAAAATTTCAAGCTCAAATCGATTTGTTATTGTTGAAAGGGATTGAAAATATTCTTGAAATAGATAATTTACGAAACACCCAATAACTTAGATTCCTACTAAACTAAATGAAGATGAAATTTTATTTTTTTTGTAAGCAAGCATAAAGTCTACAGATTTAAAGTTTTCTTTTTATTTGTAAGCAAGCATAAAGTTTACAGATTTAAATAATTCGAAAGACACCAAGTTGACAGAATTTGATGGGAATGTTACATGTTGAAGCTGAATGGAATGGGGAAGATACCAAGTTTGAAGTGAAAGTGAAGAAGAGAGTAGTTTTAGTGAACAAGTCATCTTCTTTCTTCAAAGATGAGTTATTGATTCCATGGTCATGGTGGGTTGAGAAGAATAGAGCGATGGTTTTTAATGAAAATGACTAGTGGTTTTGGCACCACCCATTTTGGTTGTGGGTCGGGTGGATTTCTAATTTTTGGGTAATAAATAAATAAAATCGGGTAAATCATTTACTTCAAGAATGAAGGTAAGGGTATATACGACCTTAAAGTATAACGAAGTGTATTGACATATCATTTATGATAGTTCAAGGATATATTTGTCCATTTTCCATTTTTTAAATATATTTTCTTTTGCCATATATTTTAGGACTAAATTAATTATTGATTCTCCTAATACCTCTCGTCATATTTTCCTCTTACTATATATTTTAGGACTCCTTAATTTTAAACATTATAAAGATAATTAATTAATGGGAAAAGGGATAAATATACCCCAAACTATCGTAAACGGTATGTAGTAGGGGTGTTCACGGGTTAGTTTGGATCGGTTATTGGTCAAAATAAAAACCAAACCAACTTAATCGGTTTTAAAATTATCAAAACCAAACCAAACCAAATACAATATACATTTATCGGTTTGGTGATTATCGGTTTCGGTTTGGTTTGGTTCGATTATTCGGTTATTAACCATACACAAAAATAAAAGAAACAATTCATTTAAAATATGAAAAAAATGACAACAATCCATTCAAAACAAAAAATAGTTAGAATGACTTAAATTACTAAACTTTCAATCACTAAATTTACTATCAATAAAGCTTTAAAATT
>NW_006238958.1:4383-56178 GCF_000226075.1 Solanum tuberosum
AATATATTAAGTATGTATATTAATAAAATATATGTATATAATTTATCGGTTCGGTTCGGTTATTTCTTCGGTTTTTTTCGAATAAAACCATAACCAAACCAAATACCATCGGTTTTCAAAAACCTAAAACCAAACCAAACCAAATCCAAATAAAATCGGTTTTATTTTATCGGTTTGGTTTGGTTTTTCGGTTTGGATCGGTTTTTATCCAAACCGTGAACACCTCTAGTATGCAGATACCATTCGTCATATTTTTGGGATATTGGTACTCCTGTCATCCAAAAACTAGATCATATATGGTATTTACCAAAAATGACTACACTTTTTTCAATTTTTTTATTTATACAATGATACAATTATAATTACAATACACTAAATAAGGTAATTTGTTGTTGCAGTGACTGAATGCCCCCTAATTACGTTTCTAAAACTCTCAACTTCCCATAATTAATTTTTTTTTTAAAAAAACAATAAACTTGGTCCGGTAAAGATCCAAAAGGCTGGCTCTCACATAGTTCAGAGGCCCACCATACACGGTTGGGCCTCTTCCTCATACAAGCCCACATAAGCTAAGGTATGTCAGTTAAGTCTCTCGTTCTTCTTCTCTCCGATGTTGAGCTCAGAGCTGCGATGGCTTTGAGAAATCGTCAGCTATGGCAGCAAACGAAGATGATTTACAAAGTGACGATGGAGTATTATAGATTCTTCAGTTCGAAACCGAAAGTAGATTTGAGGAAACTAAGGCCAATGATTCTGAAAAGGATTGAGGATCGGGCGAAAGATTATCCAGTAAAATCCATGGTTCCTGTTGCTGAAGGCGTCTTTAAGGCTCGAACAATACTCTACCATGGCGTTTCCGCATTAATGCAACGTTTCCCAACTTGGGCATGCAAGTAATTCCGTCCCCTTTTCCTCTTTTTTTTTTTGATAAAAAAGTTTGACAAGTTTTGGGCAGAGATTGGTGTTAAAGCTGTTATCTTTATTGAATTTAGATCTAAGGGTAGTTCCTTTTATGCATAATTGTGCGATTAAGAAATTACTCCATGAAGGTACTTTTCTGATACCATCCTTTTTAGTTGTCATGTTGCATTTTGGAGAGTAAATTTGACTTATTTTCAAAGCTAAACTAGATTATGTTCATTCGATATTTTAAAATGAAATTTTTGATATTCAAAAACTATAAGGAAAGTACTATCAATTGCAACTTTTTTCTTATCAATATGATAAAAAATACATCTTATATATGATAAGAAATACAGTGAAGAAGAAAAAACTCATTATCAGAGCTTATGTAAGCATTCTTGTTATCATAAATAAGAATCATTGAAAGTGAATTATCATACATAAGCATTAGGTGGTGCTTGAGCAATGCAACAACAATGTTTGCTCATATCACATCCACAACTTTCATAATGAAAATGATCTCTACAATAGGCCACACAGTCTTCACCAGTTGAACATTCCGATTTATGATACAAATGATTCTGTTTTTCAACCTCCAAAGATTTTACCATTTGGCTGAAATTACAAAAAACCAAGCAAACCAAAACAAGGAAAATCAATATACCCTTTGCCATCACAAGTTTGAAGCAAGGCTTATGGGTATTTTTTCCTATGATAAAAGCTTAATATTATACATGTATTTATACAATATGAAAAGATAGCAACATATACATTAAGAATTTAATGAAAAAATATTATTAGTATCTCAAAAATAATAAGAATTATACCTGCTATTAATTTTGGTCAAAAGAATTAAGTATATAATTGAAGAATCTGTTGAATAATATTATTAGTATCTCAAAAATAATAAGAATGATATCTGCTATTAATTTTGGTCAAAATAATTAATTATGTATTTATTAGCATTAATAACAACATTATCTGCTCTTATTTTTGGTCAAAATGTAACTGATTGCAAGCTTGCCTTTAATGGGTTGGGTTTTGGAGATGTCATGGGTCCTCATGGGCAGTGGCGGAACCAGAATTTTTAATAAGGGGGTTCAAAATCTGAAAAAATAGGCACACGAAGTAGTCGAATGGGTTCGACATCTATTATATATACCTAAAAAAATATTTTAACCATATATAAATAAATATAATTTTTCGCCGAAGGGCCCCTAACTCTAATGTGGCTCCGCCACTGCTCATGGGCATACATAATTTGTCTGCTTCTGAATGAAATAATTTGGTATAGCCAATTATGTATGAGATGCATTGAACATTATGTAGCTTTTTGAGTGTTTAGACACAACATGACATAGTTTCAGCTTATCGAAGACATGACCTTAGACATGAGGTAGTGGACGACAAGGATTAGGCTAGAAGATTAGTAGGTAGTAGTGCGCTAACTTGCTATCCGCCCATACTTGTAGTTGTAGTATTGTTCCGGTAGTTTCTTGTCCTTTGATTTCTTTTGTTACTATAAAGTTCCCTATTTGATTTCTAGTTCATTGGAGACCTGTTTAGTGTAATCTTGCGCTGTTTTGTCAATCAATTTTACTAGTTAGATATGTTTTTTTGTTGAATAGTTCATTTTTTAAAGAAGATATCACAAGGTTTGTATGGTGAAAGTATGTGTAGGGATGTATGGTAAGTAACCTGCTCGAATTTGATATATTGATGTTGAAGCAAAGAGGTACTTCAAATATTTTCAGGCTTTGGCATTAATAAATAAAAAGGGGGAATTTCAGCCTTTAAATAAGTACAAGAGTAAGTGCAAGCAGCACAAAGAGAGCGGAGTAAACGCAAGACAACAAGATGGCAAGAATTATAAATGCGAAAAAAAAAGGGATTAAATCAATACAACAAGAAAAAGTGAAGGCACTTAGCAAAGTGTTGAGATGTCTACAACTGAAGATTTGGTTAAATCTGGGGCATGCCCATGTTTATTACATCTCTTTTTAGTAGAAGCTAGGGAAAACTTGACATGTCCGACTTGTTTCTTCATAATATTTATCTGAAAATATTAGCTTTGGAAATTGAGGCATTGTTGTTGAATATTGCTCTAAAAAGGTCAAGAATGAGAATTTATTTAGCAGTTGGATCATCTGTTGTGTAAATGCTTTTATTTGATTTGGCTCTTTTTGGCATCTTTATGTGCGAATTCTAGTTATAAAAAGCCATCATCTGATACAATTGCATTTGGCACAATATTTTCTTCTTTCAATGGTAGTGAAAGAAAGGTGGTACCTGGCCGAGACTTTTTTCTAACCTCCAAAGGGTTATTTTGTTGTAGATACTGTCCAGAAGTATATATTGGTGAGAATGGTCATTTGATACAAACTTGTCATGGTTACCGGCGGCGTGCTAAGAATCAGGCTCATGAGTGGATTAGAGGAAGCTTGAATGATATTCTAGTGCCAGTAGAGGCATTTCATTTGCGAACTATGTTTCAGAATATAATCAATCACCAAGAAAGATTTGATTATGATCGCATTCCAGCAGTTGTGGAACTGTGCTTGCAGGCAGGGGCTATTCCAAGTGAAGAAATTGTATGCGGAAGTAGTTTGCCCTCAAGTGTTCCTTTTCAAGCTGACTCTTTGTCTGACGATGATTTGATGTTGTTGGGAAGAGAAACCTTGAAGGCATGGGAAGCACTTAGATCTGGAGTTCAGAGGCTATTGTTAGTATATCCAGCAAAGGTCTGTGAACATTGCTCAGAAGTTCATATAGGACCTTCTGGACATAAGGCTCGTCTTTGTGGTGTATTTAAGTTTGAAAGTTGGCGAGGAAGTCACTTTTGGAAGAAGGCAGAAGTGGATCATTTGGTTCCTTCAAAAACAGTATGGTACCGCCGACCCCAGGATCCTCCATTACTTCTGGATGACGGGCGGAACTATTATGGGCATGCTCCCGCTGTTGTTGATCTGTGTACTAAGGCTGGAATTATTGCTCCTTCCAAGTACCATTGCATGATGAAACTTGAAGGTCTATCAGCCCCGTCTCTGTGAAAGGAATG
This sequence comes from Solanum tuberosum, assembly GCF_000226075.1. Classification (NCBI taxonomy): domain Eukaryota; kingdom Viridiplantae; phylum Streptophyta; class Magnoliopsida; order Solanales; family Solanaceae; genus Solanum; species Solanum tuberosum. Next base: position 8,345 of record NW_006238958.1, read on the forward strand.
ATGGGATCTTTTCCTGCTCTTATTAGTGCAGTTTAACCAGCAACTGGAAGGTGGGTCTAAATTGGGTAATGCTTCTGAAGCCGGACTTACTTTTGTTATTCAGGCAACCCTAAAACTTTAATGGATATAGAATGAAGATTGGGTGGGGGTTATGTTGTGCTCAAAGTCGTCTCTAACACCAAAATATTTCATGAAGACAGGAATATCTTGTTGATATTCACAGGAGATTTACTCGTATTATACTTGAGCAATTCTCATCAATGGAGCATTATATTTTGGTTGACTAGCCACTTAAATCCGTCTCTGGGTTTTTCAAGATCCAAATAGGGAAAATAAGGAAGTACAATGATGCAGAAGGAAGAGAAAATGCAGCAGAAAGTGTGATGATCCCAGGACTTAGTTTTTATTCTTCATGGTCAGGAACACCATTGCTCAGGCAATATAGTTCCCATTGCATAGATTATGCATCTTTCAGCATTTCTAGTTAAATATACATAATCTTTTTAAGAGTGAAAGCAGTTTTTAGTTGATTGTCTCACAGCAGCTGTTCTTCAAGATAACTATTATGTTCTCAGCGGATACTCCTATCTGCTTTAGTGGAGTGAAGTTGTAGCCTAACTAGGCTACGGAAAGTGTCGTCCTGTGTCAGATTCATATACTTCCTGGTGATATGTAACATGATATTTGTCAGCAGGTGATTTGCAGTGAAATGGAAGTGGATCTCTGTTTGGAAGAAACTATCTTTACAGGTTGAACATGTCTTCCAAGTGTCCGACGGCTCACATACATCATTATTGTAAAGTTTAGAGTCATTTTGTAATAGATATCATCAACCCAGTGTCATGGCCTTTGAACTCTTGAGATGTTTTGATACATATAGTAACTTTTGTCGCTATAATTTAATAGGTTCTGTACTGTTTAGTTTTGAGTTATCAAGTTAGATTGGCTGAACGTACTTTGGCAGCTCCTAGTCAAGCCACGTTTCGATACTTGTGAAAAAGAAAGCCCTATTGCTCAGTTCGCGAGAATTGCTTTCATCACTAACCAGTTCAGCTTGGCTAGTGGGCTTTCTGTCGTTGAGCGACAAATGGGAAATTTGTCATCAGCTAAATCTGTTAGGACTACGGTTGTTTTTGTAACCCAAAGTTATCTGAGCTCTTGATGCCAATTGAAAAGTGTGACCACCATTCATTTAAAGCAAGATTTATGAAGCCCAAATAACAAGATTTAATTATGATTATTGACTGCCTCCTAATATCAACATTTTCCCAATTATGTCGTCACATTTTTATTTAAGTTTCCACTGCATAATTTTGCAGCCAACTGCATCAAAATGACTGTCTGACATAACCTCATTTGATATTTGTGATATGATTTCTGGTCAACATTCATGCAAAGTTAACCAACTATATTGACCAATCCAATAGTGTAACATGAAGAAGATGAAATGATCCTGCATGAGTTGAGTTCTCACAAGAATGCTATTTTTCAGGCAATGCAAATAGTAAGACTCACTCAAGAATGCAATTCCTGTGAAAACCTTCTTTATAATCCATGAAAATTTCCCCAAGAACAAGCACTTAGGACACACAAAGAAACAAGCAATAAACACAAACAAGAGAAAAAATGCAGGTGGTAGTCGAGATTATGATGGGGACAATCTTTCACATCCAAGTAGGTGACAATGCAACAGTGTTAGATTTGAAGATAGCAATACACAATCAAGAAAATGTTCCAGCTAATCGCAGCCTCCTGCTACTCGACATAGGTGACGATCATCTCTTAATCAATGATGATCAAAAACCCCTTAGTGAATACGGGGTCCAAGATGGATCTCGTTTTCAGCTGATCTTTAAACCCTTTGAAGCTGAAAAAGACAATGATGATGCTGAAAAAGCCGATGATGATGCTGAAGCTGAAAAAGACGATGCTGCTGCTGCTGCTCATCATGATTCTTTTGCTGCTGCTTATGCTGCTATTGTTGGTAGTCCTCTTCCTGATCTTGATGATTCTGGTGATGACATGGGCATAGAGGATGAAAGAGATGACAATAGTAGTGATGACAGTGGCAGCACCACTCCTAAAACTCCACATGAAGAGAGTACTGCTGAATCACCCGAGTATATATCAATCTCAGATTAGCTATATGAATGAACTCCTACAGTATCCATTCTGACTTTTCCAGTCTTATTTCACTCCAAGACAATTCTGTTACAGCAACTAAGTTATAAAGTCTAGAATTACTTCTTAACTATTTTCTTCTTATGTTAACTCAGAAACATGTATTACGTATTCCGAAAACAGGCCTCATATTGGCATCTGTATTGGGCATCTCCCTTTTTCTAGTATTGTAATGAAAATGATGCTCTCAATACTTCATATTTCACTGTCCAGAAAATGTGAATCTACCAACCTAAGATGCATATGTTAAGAGATCAATGATCATTGACTAGAAATATAATGATGTGAGTGGTATAAATAATAGTAATACATAATATAGTAAGTCAATATCACACGATATAAACAACACCAACCAGCATTTAAGTACCAAACACTAAACTTATTCAGGTGCAACACCCTAAACCACACTAACTGAGCAAAAACTTGTGTTATATATATACACACACATTCATACATAAGATCTACTTTGAAGTACCTAATCAAGAAATAACCTTTACAAACGCCGGTCAAGTAATTTGTAACTATTGCTCAAACAAATCCATGCCGTCTCATGCCAAACAGCAAGGGACAATACCAGTTTGTCAAAGGATACCACAACACAGGGTTGAAGCTGCATCACAAACTCTAGTGCTAAAAGAAGTCAAGATGCCTCAATACCTAAACTAAATAATAATCATCTAAAATGTCTATATGCATCATAAAAAGAAAAATATCAAATAATAGCTATATGGCTTTAAATGAGGACGATAACTAAATAGGCTTGTAAGGTGATCATTTCTTTTTGCAAACAGAGTCGTTACTTCAATGCCTTTGCTACTAGAATCCTGCTGTGCTTCCAGTAGCCACTCAAGAGACAAGATGAACCAAAGCATATAATATGGAAGCTACATATTAGCAAGCCACTAAATAAGAAAAGAACAAATACTGCAAAATTTTCGAATAAAACTACTACTGTGGTGAAAGAGATAGGAGTTCTGAATGTAGTTGATAAGAAGTTGGTATTACACATTGAGTTCTCAAAAAAGAGGTTGGTATTACACATTGATCCAAAAGGGGAATCAACTGAGCCTACCTGTATGAAAAGACAAATAGCAAGACATAGAATATCACTGGCCTAGATCTCAATCGAAGGTCCATTTCAGCAGCTGCTACTATTCTGAACCATCTGGGAATGCATCCAGAGCATCCTGCTTGCCATTGACATAGTACTCAACAACTGCTTTCATTCTAGGAAATTTGTCTGGGTGATAGTTTACATGAACTATAACTGGTTTCAACTTCTTCAGATTAGCATCTTTTCTTACAGTCTTGAATAGGACCTTGCTATTCATGAACAGGTAGATATCCATTGTTCTCCTGGAAGCATAAAGGCCAACATACCCAGGATGTGATGGAAAAGCCAGCTCTTCATTGAAAACTGCCTGGTCCCAGGAATTTGGTTGAGTAGTAAGCCGATCAGCAACCCGATCTAAGAGCTCGATTGAAGGAATCGTTGGCCGAATATAAAAGAAACCAGAATTATAAACCCATATCCTCATTGTATGTGCATATCGAGCCCAACCCATTGATGGTTCATCAAAAACATCATTATAACCATAAGCTGTCATATTATTGTGACCATCTGACATTGATTCAACATCTGAATCACGATATAAATGATCAAAAGGATTTTGCAAATACACAATATCGACATCAGAAAGGAGGACACCGTAACCAAGCTGCAAAAACTCCCTCAAAATTCGGAACTTCAACCCTGAGACAGCGTGGTTGCCTCCACTTTTTCCAATAAAATCAACATTCTCATCGGGGTCCCTTTTATAAACTGGGACGTCATTTTCCTTGCAGAACTCCACTATAGTGTCATCTAAAGCCACGACCAGATAATTGGGAATACCCACTTTTTTAATACTGTTGAACCAAACCTCCAACATGGATTTCACATTTGAATTAGCAAGTGCAACTATGACCTCTTTGCCAACTGCAATCTCTGCCAAGAGCTTTGCTAATCTTGGGTTCACTGACTCATCAGGCATAACAGGAGGGTTAGTTCTCAAACTTTTGACAGTTCCAAAAGGCCCAGCTTTCTGAGGTTGACTCGACACCACCAGTTGCTCCTGTGTACGACCATTTCCCTGCTGAGCTGCCTGAAGCTTTTGATTTAGCTCTCTCACCTGCTTTTGCAACTCTGCATTCTTCTCAGACAACTTCCTATTTTCAGATTTCATCATGTTTACCCCTTCCGTGGATTCACAGTTGGGCGAGTCAACCTAGGAATCAAATTGAATCTCTAATTAAGGAGCTATTAAAATAATTCAACACTTATCAAGCAACGTCCACACGTTATATCCAGTCCCAACATAAAAACGACAACCATAATTAACATTTGTCCTTTTGTATATAAATGAAGATATACACATGCAATCTAACAAAGGATACCAGCTGACTAAATTCCTAACAACACCCTAATAACTTCATATACACCACCTCAATGCAATTCAAAGACAGAGTAACAATACAACTCTAAGAAACAACTACATTAATTAACCTCAAGAAAAAAAAACTCCCCTAAGCTCTTACTATCGTACTTACTCCAGTACAACAACAACATACCCATAATTGTCCCACAAGCGGTGTCTAGGAGACTAGGATGTACACAGACTTTACCCCTACCTTGCTCTTTACTTAGTCTAATACAGCAACAACATACCAGCATAACAAGTGTAATCCCACAAGTGAGATCTGGGAAGGGTAATATGTACACAAACCTTACCATACCTTTGCTCTTACTTATTTAGTACAACAACAACACACCCAGTGTAATCCCCCAATTGGAGTCTGGGAAGGTAGGATGTACGCACACCTTACCCCGTCTTCGCTCTTACTTAGTCTAGTACAGCAACAACACACCCAATATAATTGCACAACTGGAGTCTGGAAGGGTAGGATGTACGCACACCTTACTCCATCTTCGCTCTTACTTAGTCTACTACAACAACAACAACAATACACCCAGTGTAACCACGGAAATGGAGTCTGGGGAGAGGTACACAGACCTTACACCCCACCACCTTTGCTCTTAGTCTAGTAACCACCTTAAATTCAGAGGTCAATACAAGTAAATAACACAATTCTATCACAACCCCATTATATAAGTAACCCAAATTGACTGAAAACTCACCTGAAGATTGGATTTAGAAACAGGGCGACTTTGAGACCTTGGATCGGGAGAGAAAAATCCATTAGGATACAAGAAAGCAAACACACAACCCAACAAAACTCCGATCGCAATTGCTCCAGCAATTCGAGATCCTCTTATAGATTGACCATACTTCTCCCTACGACCCGCCATTTTCTCTTCACTTTTCAAGACAAAATATCCCCTTTTTTTTTTCTTTCTTTTTCTATAACATGAAGTAAAGATTACTCAAAACACTAAACAACAAAAAAATGAAAATGGGTCTTCAAGATTTAAGCCCAAGATGCAAAAAAGTTTGAATCTTGGTGATCTTTGATTATTATTATGGAAAATAAATCTAAGTATTTGAAGTCTTATTTTTGTATGTAAGAAGTGAGTGAGTCGTCGGAAGGGGCCTCAGTGGTTAGTGGCACCGTTGTGGTAACAATATTTTATACAATTTGGGTTTGTATTTGGTGATTTGTGGACCAGAGTATATGTGATATTCTTTCTGTTTTATAAAAAAGGGAAATTGTTTTTATTGGGATAATTATTTAGAAAACGATTCTCTTTAAGGAAACTAGAAATTTTGCGAGAGAGTGATCATCATGTCATGTTATAGTTTTGGGTATTTTTCATTGGTCCTCTAGCCTAAGAAGAAGTTGAGTTCGTCTTGGTATTGCAATGTCCTCTTTCGATATTTTTATTTACGAGAGTTAAAAAAAAAAAATCTATTCAGTGACTTTTACGGTCTCCTTCATTAAATTAATTCGAATTTGAATTACAATTCTGATAAAAAAGTAAACAAGCCTAAGCAGTCACGACGTCTTGTTGATGTTGAATCTATATACTTAGAAAGTCATCATCATTGATATTTATGGATTTTGCTCAATACTCCCTATGTCCCTAATTACTTGTCCACGATTCCTTTTTTAGTTATTCCTAATTACTTGTTCATTTTGACAAATCAAGAAAGGACAATTTTTTTTTACCTATTATACCCTCAATTAATTACTTTGAAAAAGGTGGAACTTCTTAAAAATATTAAAATTTTTAATTCATCCACTTCATAATTAATAGGGGTAAAATGATAAATTCACTATGTCATTTATTAATTTGTTAATAAATGTGTTAATTCAAAAATGAACAAGTAATTAAGGACATAGATTAAATAGGTACAGCAGGACTTGTGTAATGTAATTAGAATTATGGTTAAAGTAACGCTATTTTATTTTAAAAGTTTTTATTGAAGTACCAATGGCGAATGGGGCTTTCTATTTGGCCAATTACAAGAGCTATGTTTGCACAATTTTTAAAATATGGGTAAAATTTAAATGATGATCTAAAAAAACAATATGTGCATAAATCAACAAAAAAAAATTCATGATTCGATATTTGATTAATTCAAATTCATGTTAAAGAGTTTTAATTTAAAAATAAAATATTTTTTATGAAAGATGATTTCATATCGAGGGATCAAATTCAAAATATCTAACGGTCTATTTTGGAGTGTATGTGATGTTCTCCACCTAATTTGGTTGACTCTAATTACATAATTACGTAATTGTAATGGAAAATTATTAAATGATTAGCTAAATTTGAGGATTTAGTGGGGGATTTTGATTTTTTAAAATAGATTTCCTTATTCAATAGGAAGCACATTTAGGTGGTTGTTTCCATATAGGTCGTATTTAATTTGGCAATCAAATCTGAAATATTTGTACTAAATAAGATATTTCACTCAAATTTCAGATGTTGGCACTTTTTTTCAATCAAATATTACAATTTAAAAAGAAAAAAATCATCATATAAATTTTGAAATTCTCTAATTATGAAACTATGCGAACTATATTAGTATTGTATAAATCCTGAAACTATGACTAGCTATATTATTTGAAGCTATCAATAGTGGTCCTATCTAAAATTAGGAAGAGCTAGAAATTAGTCCTGTTAATTAAGTCCAACTTGAATCAATTATATGTTTAACACTTAAACTTATTTGACAAATCTTTTATCAAGATAAATAAATAATTAATTCAAGCAAATGTGCTACTCTTACCTTGGATTCTAATGTCCACCCAACTTGTCGAGTTATTAGACGTTTTTAGAAAAACATAATTTAATGCATGAATCTCATTTCGTATTCTTTAAAAGAGTCACAATCAAATAGTGTAATATAAACAACTTATTCTAACATTAGTGGATGATTTCACTATTTGAATTCATGATTTATAAACCATACAATAATTTTATCGTTTTGACTAATTATATTAATTTATTAAGAAAGTTGTACAGTATCTGCCTTAAATAGATTCTTTGACAAATCACATATTTTGCCAGTTGTCTTTAGTACTGGCTGCTTTTAGAGTTGGGCAGCCTTCTAAGACAAGAAATTCATTGAGCTAATTATGATTTTTTGATGGTGGAACTTCACATAAATGAAATACTATTAAAGGTCAAACTTAAATTTCCAAAGAATACATAATAAGGATAATTTAGTACATATGCATGCATATTACCCTCTCCGTTTTAGTTCTTTTCACGTCCATTAAAAAAGAGATACAAGGAGTATAGTTTATTAAAATAACCCTAGTTAATAGAAGTAGACTGATTTTTCCACTGAAATATTGTGCATACTTCCTTAATATTATTATAATAATTAGAAAAAAAAAATGTAAACTTTAAACTTGCTTTCCTAAAGCGACAATAGTTTTAAAATAATTTTTTGGGCTAAAACGACATCTAAAATAGAACGGAGAGGGAGTATAAGCAATCATTTAAGCAACCTTAGCAATCAGCATGTAACGATTCCCAGAAAGTTGGACCAGATAAGCAAATCTTGAACATTAAAAACAAACTATCCAACTTGGAAAAAACCTTACCAATACCAATAAATAGATGACACCTATTTTTTATATACACTTTTATTATTTAATAACGATAAATTAACATGGGCAACCCAATAAGATATGTGACCGAATAGGCAAGTCATTGACCAACTCTTTGGGACATGAAGTCTCAAGAACTTTCAAAAGAGAAGGTTGACGACAACAACATAGTCAATGTATTTCCATAAATGCGGCTCATAAAATATAAAGTGTACGTAGACCTTACCCCTTAGAGAAACTGTTTGCGGAAGAAACTCAGAAGGTTGACACAAATTAAAATTCCAATAAAGAATGAAGATATATGCTGTAAGTTTCGTATAGCCTTAATGGCAATTCCAAAATGTACAAAAATATTACCAGTAAATTGCCAAAAGAAAAATATATATACATGTGGAAAAACACTTAAATGGCTAGGCCTGAACTCATCCATGTCGCATGAAGCATCAAAACTGACTGCCAAGCCAAGCAATTTGAATTTCACAAAGACGAAACTGTTAGTCGATATAGGTATACAACAATCTAAGTTGCATGGACTCTTCGCTTGCGTTGCCGCAGCCGTGTCAGATTCTTCAAAAATACACTGCTTTTTGGAGAATCCAATACACACCCGTAGACATTTTTGAAGAGTCCGAGCAACATAGTATAAAATATCTTTAACTAAATCTTCAAGCTGTTGGAGTTTTCCTGCATACAACAGAAAGTAAAAGCATCAGGTTCCTTCCAGTTTGAGAGTTTAGAAGCTGCACACAAATAACATATAGCAAATGATCAGCTTCTAACATTTTGGAATTTAGTTGAGTACCTGTTCATTGTGTGAGCGGTTCAGAGGGTAATCAGAAAGTGAGTTTCTCCTGTCATAGAAAAATTAAAATAAGTACACAGTGGCGAAGAACCTATGCCATCTACCGGTTGAAAGCAATACTCTGCACAAAGTTAAACAAAAAGACTAGACAAAGAGCTATTTTCATTCTTCTGCACAGATACTATGCAGTATGCACTATTAAACAACCATCTCCATTTTAGATCAACAAATTCTTCCCAGGATTGCACTCCCGAGGCTATAGTGAACAGATTAGATTGAGATACTCGTGTCTCTGGCAGGAAAAACAATGCAAGCAAATAATGAACATAATGAGTTGACATGTCAGGGTATAGTCTCCTCGTACATTTTTGTCACTGGTTATGTAAGACACCACCACTGTTACGTCATCCAACTTCCCACCATAGAAACGGATGCCAGCATCTTGGGCTGCAGTGGAGAAAGGGGATTGCCTGTTTTTGTCGAGTGCTCTTTCCCGAGCCAATGCAGCTATCTTCTGAGCTACAACCTGAGGTGGTAAGTGAGCTCTCCTAGCATGCACCACTACTGCAGTTATATCACTGGTATACAAATTGTCAAACAATCCATCAGTTCCAGCAATGATGACATCTCCTGGAGCAACAGGTATTTTAAACACCTGCACCAGAAGCCAACCATTCAGTTTTATAGAGAATTAGACTACAGATCGACTGAATGGGAGAAAGAAAAATTCGAGCGACAGTCATGAGTCAACACCCCACATTTATAGTTGACAGAATATTAAACTAGGTATAAACACATAACAGTATTAGGTCAGATTGCAAAAGAATGTCAGTCAGATCATCCAAAATTTAGGTCATCTAAGAGCACGTTAGTTCCTCCAAGAAACAAAGGAGAGAGTGAGAAAGGTATTAACATAAGTTGATTAAAAAGAATGAAAATGTTTCAGTGTGTGAAAGCACCTCTCCAGATTCGGCTCAATGAAGAAAATGAATAATTTTGTTTTTGATAAGGTGTGATGAGAAAAATGAATGATGAATAAAGATTGAGATACAAAACAGGTTTTTTCAACAAATATTTGATGATCACTATTTATCATAATCCAATCCCCAGTTCACAATTTTTACTTTTCTTATCACTGAAAAAATTCTTTAATTGTACGATTTAGATATTTCGCATTTCTTGAAAATGTGATTTGATTGATTGTGATTTGTCTCAATAACCATTTGTCCGAGTTGTAACTTGTCTACTCGGACACTTTATGAAAGCAAGAACTGACCTCCCCGGAAGTTGGTGAATCACCGCCAGTACCACCACTCTCCAGCTGATATGTAAAATTGAAATCATGCTGCTGCACAGGGGATTTTAAAACAGTACATCCATCTCTAATCACCATAAATCCGCTATCTCCTAAGTTAATGGCATGGAGACCCTGAGAAGATAGGAAAATGATAAATTTAACATTCATAAAGATATAAACTTCTAAATAGCTCAACATCTTTTTAATTTCTTTGCCATTTTACTCACAAAACTACTTCTCCACACCTGGTTCTGGTTGTAAACAATGGCTAATAGGTCCAAAAGTCTTTTGTCTAAAAGAAACTTCATTGTTACTGGACATCTCAGCATCTAACTGAACCAACTAAAAAGCGTTTAGTCTTATACCTGAACTCCATCAAGCTACTCTCGTGTCCCAGAAAGGCAGTGTCACTTTTATCTTTGGGCTGTCCGAAAGTAGTATCCACATTCCTTAAAAGGAAGGTTTCATTCATGTACAGAGCTCAAAAAGTTATGATGGATGGACCCATGTGTTTCCTCAATAAACTTTTTCTTGCTTCTATTTCAGAAACCACAATATGTTCCCCTAACAAATAAGTACTCCAATCCACAACCATTCTCTTAATAACAGTCTGGTGCTGAAGCACAAGCACTAATCATTAAATTGGGAAATCGTTTCTCTCCTAATGCATCAAGAATGGTAGATATAGAATTACTTATATACCTGATCTGTAAGGGCAATAATGCAGGCAGTTGAGGATCCTTTGGCTCTTGTGAGTGTATAAGCTTTCTCCAGGACCCTGGCTGGATCTACTGAACCTTTTGGTTCCTCACGAATTGCCATTACTGCATTTGCCATCAGTTCTCGAGAATATTCTCCAGCATCAACACCAACATCAGCCCATCCACCAACACCATCAGCTATGCCAATTACTTGTTCATCAATGCAAATAAAATGAGCATCCTCTCCACCTTTTTCTTCTTTATCAGGGTGAGGCAAGTAAGACGACCCTGAATTAAGCTTCAGGCTTCTGTCAATATGGATTTTCCTGAAATGTGATAGTAGAACTCAATTACTAAGTACAAACTATTAGAACTCCAAAGCTGACACCTCAATAATATGCTCTCATTTAGTGATAGTTCTGTGGTGCTACATATAAATTGGCAGTACGCGAAGTAACAAATTAGAGACATCTACACACTCAGCAATGGAAGTAATAGAGGTAGAAATAAGCTTAAGAAAAGGCAACGAGATGTGAAGGATTCTAGTATCTGTCCAGTAAAAAAAAGTCAACTTGAGAAATTTCAGGACGAAACCTTTAACACCACCTGAACTCGGGTAATGACTTGCCAATTGAATCAGGTTACAAACGGTTAGGCCCATATCGGTACCTTCAGAAACTTGTCTTAAATGAATAACTATAGCAAAGTTGAGAGACATACTGTTCAGAAGAATTTGCTGAACTTGCACGTTGGACCTCATGCAGAGAGTTATCAAAGGACACATCAGGAGCAGCACCAGCAGAGATACATGCAGCTGAAGAACTGTGAAAACCCTTGAACCCAAATGCACGAGGAATAGCACTGATCACAGAAATATTCTTTCTTTGATTAACTATATTCAAATTTGTCTGTGCTGCAGCAAAAGCTCCAGGCCTTACAAACACATGCAGGTCAGACAATCTTGCAGATGACACAGAACAGAAGGACTTCCCGAACAACAACCGCTCTTCAGAAAAAATCTCCACCAATTGAATTCCCCTTTCTTGCCCAGAAATGGATTTCCGGATTCCCTGCCTCAATGCACCACCTACTCTAAAAAGATAATTACTAGGCATATTGGTTTATCAACTACAACAAATTTGCTCACACTCGTTTATAAGAGAAACACAACCAGTACCACAGAACACGGGAAATATCAGTACTCCCCAGAACGTTTGTTAATACGCATCAATTTGGTCTTCGCTTGAAGACAACATAACCACCTGAAGAACAGGGTAACCAATATTAGGAGGAAAAAGTCACAAAAATATAGTAGAGGATATAGGTAGGACATTGTTATATCCACTATATTTCATGTCAAACAATGGTTGCTTATAGTACCAACTAATAAGCAAAAAACTCAAGAACTCTCTAATAAACACCAAGTATGAGCACATCTATCTCGGCCTTGATGGGTAGGTTTACCCAAAACCCATGCTTGTGAACCATCCCGGCTCAAGACCATAATTACTAAAAAAATAATTTCAAACAAAAACCACATGAAAAAGCTAGTCCATTATTTGCACCAAAAAGACATATAGTTGACTAGAAGCCTAGAACCCATAAAAGTGGAAAAATAAAATAAATGCCTAAGCTTGTCACTCAATCACCCATCTTCATTGAAAAGCAAATAAACACATTACAACAACAACATACTCAATGTAGTCCCACAAAGTGAGGTCTAGGAAGGGCAGAGTGTACACACACCTGACCTCTACCTAAGAGAACGGTTGTTTCCAATAGACCCTCGCCTCAAAATAAAAACAGTCTACAAAAATAACGGAACAGATAGTAGCAGAGCAATACTACAACAAAGTAATACTATAATCAACTACATGAAACAACATATAATAACAGAAATCAAACAAATAAACACAATACCTTAAAAAAAATCAAAGCACAGAATATGATACCTCAGATTAAAGCTCCAAACAGACTGAAGGAAAGATAATTTTATTCAGAATCTCATAAATCTCCACAATTTTCCGTTACATGAAACATAGCTGTAACGTCCCTATTTATAATTGTAGGAAATCTAGTTTGACTAAAAAAAGACTAGAAATATCATTTCCTACAGGAATCTGATTACAAATTCCATTTAAACAATTTAGGTCTCTTAAACAATAAAGGGGTTTCACAATAGAACATTTTCAGTGATTCGAGCTTATCAAGAATCACAAGAACTCAAAACACCAAATATAAACCTTTAATTACAAACATTCAGAAAAATAGAAAATCTGTTCCTATTTGAATATCAAATCCCAAATTTCTAATTCTAAACAGTTAAGATTTCTTATTCGAACTTTGAACAAACATTCTATAACACAAACACCCAAAAACAAAAGAAAACAATAAAAGGGGTTTCAAGATTGCACCTTTTCAATCCAAATCACCCAAAACAATTGGAAGCCACAATACTACAAAAGAAAACAATAAAAGGGGTTTCAAGAATGCACCTTTTCAATCCAAAAAATGAAAAAAAAAAACCAAAATATTCCAATCTTCTTCAAATAAGTTCTGTTGAGTTAGAGCTCAAATGTTCAACTCAAAAAACTTTTCATTTCACCAACAAAACCCTATATATACCCAATGGTAAACTTCTGACTTTGTCTACCAAATTTGAAAAAGTTGAGAAAATTTGGAAATCCTTTTATATTTGTGGTGTCATTTATAATAACCATTGATTATGAAAATAATATGGCAAGATAAAAGGAAATGTAAATATGACGATTTCAGTCCTCGCATATTTCTCGAATCTGTTAATTGATGCTTAACCAATCGTTGATTGTGGAGGGTATTTTGGTCATTTCCATACGAATACAAAAATGAAGATCTTATGTTAATATTTTAAATGGAAACCGACTATAATTGTTTGATTCCTCCAATACGGAAACGTACTGCCACGATAGCTCATTCCTAATCTCGTTTGGTAAATAATTTTTAATTACAAATTTATTAAAATAATAATAATTTTAATTAATTAATTTTGTAACAATAGTAATTGATAAATAGTCGTTAAAAATAATTTTTAAAAAGTTATTATAATAGTGATTGAATAAAATATCTTGTGAAATTTTCACATAAATCTATTTGAAATAGACTACTTTGAAAAAAAAGTCTATTATCTACAAAATATATTTGAAACAAGACTATTTCGTAGCAAAGAAGCTTATTTTCAACTTGGATTAATTTTACTTGTCCACCTAGCTACCTCCCAACTAGAAGAAATGTTATAAATATATTTTATATTTTATTTTTTGGAGTATTTCATTTCATTTTTTTTATTATTTGACTTTGGAGATATTTATTATGCACTTCCGAATTTGAGGCACTTGAAGAATCTTTGTGAATATATATAGATACATTAACTTTGTCGATGATCAAAAAGAGATATCCTATTAATAAAGATATTTCTCTACTTAAAACAAATCTCAGTAATATTCTAATTATCGTTGCATGGTTATGTCTTCCATATTCTTTGTTAATCGATGGAAAAAAGAATTTCACGTAAAGTATGGTTAAGTTATTAATAAATGATAAATCAAACCTAACTTTGAATCATGCTCACGTGGGTGGGGTTTTTATGTTTGGTAGTTCAAATTTTCAAGTTTGAAACAACTACCGATTGATGTCCCAATCTTGCGTGTGAAATACTTAGTGCACCGAGCTATTTTTTTTTTCCCTTTTCGAGCAGCTAGCCAGCTATTGATTAATGCCAAACCTTAGAGGAGTAACAAAATTCTGGTGGTTCAATCAAGAATAAATTCCGTTATAGGCCGACAGACGGACAATGCAAAAACTATAAAATAAAATAAAATTCAATGTCAAAGGACTAATTCCACGGGATACATGTTGCCCTCGTTTATAATTGAAGCTTTGTTCGATGATCTATATATCGTTGATGGACAAACTGATCACATGGTGAAGAGTAGTACATTTAAACTTAAATCTTCCTAAAGAGGATAGGAGCACCATACTGGGGCTGTAAAGTAAGGCGCGTAGTTGGAGCATGAACATATGAAGGTGACAATGCAAGAGAGAAATTCTTAACTATCATTGCCAGGATGATTTTGGCTTCAACCATGGCTAAGTTTTGCCCAACACAGACTCTTGGACCTAATGCAAAAGGGAAAAATGAAGCCAAATGCTTACGAGACTCGGCAAATCTCTGAGGGTTGAATTCCAGTGCATCTTTCCCCCATATCTCGGTGTCATGGTGCACAGCAGCTACTGACACATAAAATTGAGTATTTGCAGGAATTTCAAGGTCTCCCAACTTGATATCTTTAGAAGTTCCTCTTGTCAATGCGACTATCGGTGGGTAGAGTCTCAGTGTCTCATTAAGTATCATTGTCACCTATTCGAAAAAACAAAATTAGAGAACAAACATAAGTAAAATTTGCAATATGTCACCAACGTTAGGAACTAAAAGTGAAAATAGACATTGAGAAATCAACTCATGAGGTGAGGATTATCAAAAGAACATTTACTCCTGCCACTAATGTTGGGACACTCAACACACATATCATGCTTAAGATTGGACACTCGGAGCATAGACAACATAACATGGAGCCAAACGTTGGATAAATCAATAATAGGGGTGAGTGCGACTTTGATACCATGTTAAAAGAAATGAACCTAAAACCCAAGTGAACCCCAAAACCTAGCTCATGAGTTGAGTTGCCAAGACTATATAAAGAGTGAGTTGCCAACCCTCAATTAATGTGTTGAGAAACATAACAAATAGATAAGAGAATTGAACTTACAATCTTGAAATCATTCAGATTCTCTGCACTTGGAAGGTTGTTACCCTTACAAACTCGGAAAACTTCTTCTCGAGCTTTATCTTGCCACTCTTGATGCAATGCTAGAAGAAGAAGTGTCCAAGTTAATAAGACAGAAGTAGTTTCCTTCCCAGCAAAGTAAAATGTCTTGCATTCATTTATGACTTCTTCCATCCCAAATCCGTGTTCTTCTTCACTAGCAGAGATTAGCAAACTAAGAAGACTTTTAGAATGTTCTCTCCCTTTACTACTCTCAATCAGCTTCCTAACTGACTCTCGAGTTTCTTTCTCTAGTCTCCGTCTCATCATGTTATTTTTCGTGGGCAAATACCTGTTAATTTATTAACAGATTTCTTATCCATTAAATTGATGAATACAATCCTGTGAAGAACTAAAAAAGAGTAAAAGCATTCATGCTTAAATACTCATTTCACGATTGCCAAATTAGTTCAACAGCAAAACTTATATG
The DNA here is from genome assembly GCF_000226075.1 of Solanum tuberosum. NCBI lineage: Eukaryota > Viridiplantae > Streptophyta > Magnoliopsida > Solanales > Solanaceae > Solanum > Solanum tuberosum. Next base: position 24,681 of record NW_006238958.1, read on the forward strand.
ATGACTTACCTAAATCCAGGAAGGTAGATGCTTCGTATTGCCTGCAAAGTAAGAAATATTTGTTGCTCTTGCAACACAAATATGCGCTTCCCCTCTTCAAAGCTACTCCCAAAAGCTGTTCTAGATATAACCTCAGCTGAGAGATCATTCAATTCTTTGAAGACATCTATTTCAAATTCTTCCTTCTCTTCATTTTCTTTTTCCCATTTCTTCAATGCCTTGATAACACTAGTCACAATATCCGGTACCCAAGCCTGCAATTCATCAAAACTTTAGTAAAAGAAAAAAAGATTTTGACTTATAAGTATAGGTATTGGTGCTACTTTATAGTACAGTAATGAGAAGATCAAGTTCTAGTTATACAAATTCGAAATCAATACAAAGTAAAAATAGTATGCTCAATGATGAACAGATGGAAGAAAGGTATAATGCCATGGAGTGGGAAATACACGAATGTCATGTAAGACAAGTTAACAACTAAATACACATTGAGATTTCATCAAGGAAAGCACATAATAGATAATTGAGAGATAAAGCTAGCCTATTCTTGAAGGACTTAGTGTTCGGAAAACAAATTTATACATTTATAGTTACTTTAGAAGTTATTGCTTTTTACCACTATTTTTCATATAACAAATTTTGATCGAATATCCAATCTAAGAGAAAAAGAATAAGATTTCTGATATATTAGCTGAACTTATATAACATGCCTAAAATACACATAGAATCTTATGGTTAGAGGGGGGAGGGGGCAAGAATGGATAAATTATTTATACATCTTAAGTGGATTTTTTTAACACAATCCAGCCTCTAGGCTAAAAGCTATTAGAGGTCCTTTCAATCCGTAAATGAAACACTAGCTCCACTCGTACTTGTGATATTTTTTTAAAGAAAAAGATGGCATACAAATTCCAAAAGGTGGTGAGTTGTATCAAAGATTTTAAAGGAGACATCTGAAATCAAAGAACACTGACATATACTTGTATTTTTTCTCAAAGGAAAAGACTATCAATTAGGACTCCAAATGCAGCCGATTTTAACAGAAATCATGAAATGTGACTGAAGTAGACATCACAATGAAATGAATGCATACAAATACTTTTATAGACTATTGAATATGGGACCACGTTCTATAAATGGTATTGCTTAATATGGTTACTGAAAATCTCTGGATCGTGATAAGAATGGGAAATGGTGTCTTCAGCTTTTGCAAGAATTGTATGGTAGCCCTTCGAGGGACTTTCTGAATGACCATACCGAGGAATTGAGTTATGTTTAATAAGACTTACATCTATTACTATATTCAAAAGATACATACAGGTATAGCGAGATAAAGTTTCCAGATTAAGACATTCCCCCAACATATGAATTTTAAGAAGTCACATACCTCCATAAACCATTATTGGAAGCTAACTAAACTTTGAGTGCTATCATCATTTGGTTTTCCCAATTGTAGTCAAGCTCTCAAGTAGTTCAATAGTGAGAGGACAAAGAGCTTCATTTCTCATTTCTTAGATGAAGTTCTGGTATCATATTAAGCAAAAAAGGACCTTCCCCTATTAACACGAGTAGTTCTATTAGCAATGACATCGTGACTTTATCAGCTGGGAAACCTCTCTGGATGATTTCCTTCAAAAGGGCCATTGCTTCATTAGTTTTATTACTCTTGAGAAATCCATTCACAATAAGATTGGAAGTGGCATTGTCCAGCAAGCACCCATTGTCCTCCATTTTTCTTAGCAACTCTTTGGCTTCATCTACTAAACCTTCAATACAAAGTCCATTTACTGTTACATTGTATCTTATAACATCAGGATGCAACCCTACGGAATAAAGCTTATCAAAAATAGAACGAGCTTTATCAAGCTTTTGAATTTTAAAAAATCCATCATTGCCTGTATTATAGATCAAAATATAAGTATCTTCCTTTTGTTTTTCCCACCTGTGAAAGAGGGACATTGCTTTTTCTACATGTCCATTTTTTAAATAACCATGAAGCATAATGCCACAAGTGTAAATGTCAGGACTATGGCCTGCATTTTGCATCTCAGTAAAGAAATTTTCAGAACACTCAACTCTACCAACTTCAAAAAGGCCTTGCAAGATAGTAGAATATGTAACAATGTCAGGTTTCAACCCCTTTTGCGAGATTTCACAATATAAATGCATGGCCTCATCTAATTTCTTCTGCTTGCAATATCCATTGACTAATATATTGTAACTAAAGATGTCAGGCTTGACACCAATATCAATCATAGAATCTAAAACTCTCCTTGCTACGTCTATCTCAACGCGCAAACAATACCCTTCCATTATAGCGTTAAAGGTAACCACATCAGGATGTTCACCTTTTTGGACCATTATCTTTAACACTTCCACAGCATCTTCAACCATCCTTTTTTTACAAAATGCATCTACCAACATGCTAAACGTGTGCATGTTCGGGAAAATATTAAGATACATCATCTCATCCAAAAGCAGCCTAACTTTTTCCCACTGATCAAACTTACAGAAACCATCAACCAGTGAACTATACGTAAGTACATTCGGAGTAATCCCTTTTCGCTTCATTTCATTGAAAAGATTAAAAGCAGCACCTACCATTTGGTCTTTACAAAGTGCATCTACAACAATACTATACACAACTGTGTTAGGTTTGGCATCCCCTTGCTCCATTAGCCTTAACAAACTAAGAGCTGTTTGAGTATGCCCTTGTTTACAAAGCCCATTCATGACTGTACCAAACATAACTTCATCCATCTTACAAATTTTCTCTTTCACCAGCTTCCTAAACAACCACATAGCATCCTGAATCTTATTTTGTTCAAAAAGGCCCCTCATAAGAGTACTGAAAGTAACCACATTAAACTAGAACACCACTCTTAGAAAAACACCCAATACCGAAACCCATTTTCAGCACAACCCAGCAAGACAAAAAGAATTAATCACAATAGTCAAGATATAATCATCAAAGGGAATCCCTAACTTCCTCATCTCTACCGAAAAACGAAACAACAACAGAATATCTTCATATTAATCATCACCCTTAACAATTTTGCGAACTCTACAACAGAAGGAACTGGTTCTTACAGACCAATTAATGAAAAACACAAACAGCATCGTTTAAACTATTCACATCTCTGAATTCCCTAAAAATTACAACTTTACGCTTCTTAGAAATCGATGGCTTTTTGCGAAACGAAGGATATTTAGAGGGAATAGAAGCGCAAGAATGAAATATAGCTACATGGCCATGCGATAAAGCAAACAGTTGGATTAAAGGGAAGAAATTACCTCTGTTGCATAGAGGATTTCTCCATGAATGAAAGAGCATGGCTGCTCAAATTAAAGAACTTCAAAATGACGACAAGCTAGAAAATAAAGTGGGTATAATATTTAAAGAAAAATACAAAAATCAATACAATATAGTTTCTTAAGCACACTTTAAATTAATATTTTTAATTTTCATCAAATATTTTGTCAAAGAGACCGGTTGGATAATGACTAATCACTTCTGAGGGTAACTATTTTTTTTAAAAAAAAAAAATGAAACAATTCACATTAAAGATATAACTTTGAGTTTTTTTTCTAGTCTAATGCATTTTTATGATCATATATTTTAAAATTTAATGAGATTTTTTCGTGTTTATGATTAAATTCTAAGTCAATGGAACTTCTTTGTGGTGATGATTAAATTTGATGCAATTTTCTTTGTATTTTATGGTCAAATTTTAAAAATATAAATGGTTATTAATGTGACTTTAAAGGATTATCTTTGAATTTACCTAAGGAGATATTTTTTTTTTTTGATAACTTAGAAATCCGTCTGTGACCAGCCCTTTGGACCAATCACAGCCTTCTAAATTCGGTGGATAATGGGCCCGCCCCTCTACCCTTCTCCACTTAAATACCGGGCTTAGGGTATTTTTATCATTTTATCTATAAAATTAAATTGATAGAGTAATTTTAAGAGTATTTGTACATGTTTTTTACGATGATATTATAGACATCATTTTCTAACGAATGAGGTGTGAAAGTGAAATATTTGCAGATCATTTCCTTATTTTATGAAGACACAAATGTTTTTTTTAATCTTATTAAAGTATAAATGTTATTTTTGAAAGACATTTAGCCTTAGCAAAAGTTTTTTAGAAAAATATTGAAAGCACTCCTGAATTTAACACAAATTATTAGTTTTGCTTGTGAATTATTGACAGTTTTAAAAATACTCTTCTATTTAACTAACTAAATTTAGATACATCCTCAATCTGCCACATGACATAGCAATTGATCTCAAACTCCTATAAAAGTATGCCACAAAAATCGAGACAAGTGTTAAAAACATTCCTAAACTTGACAAGAATATATGGATATATTTCACTTATATTGCAAGATTATGTGTGTATTTAAGTTCAATTAATCAAGTAAATAAGTGTTTTTAAGACTATCAATCATTTGGGATAAAATTAATAATTCACACCAAATTCAGAGGTATTTTCAATGCTTCTCTCAGAGTTTTTTAAAATGCATTTTCAGGTGAAAACTTCATTGACCTTTCCTTTTGTAAGACAAAAAAAAAAACTTTAACAATTGGGCTTTAGTAAAAGTTAATGGATCACCTTAACAATCTCCATGTTAAAAGCCTGGTTTGCAATCCTCCTATGCAAAGCCCATTGTTCACCACGCAAACCAACAAGTCCTTGTCCAAACAGCTGCTTAGTTTGTGGATCAAATCCAACTTTATCCACTGCTTTATTCATGAAAAGCCCTTTAATCATATCCGGGTCAGAAATAGCCAACCGGGGCTTCGACCCGAACCACCACAAAAAAGTCTTCCCGTAAATGGCCGACCAGTTGTAGTACTGAGGAGCAATTCGGTGCAGCACGTTGTGATTGAACGGAATTGATTTCGATTCAGCTTCACTAATCTGCCGTTTGATTTCCTCTGTGTTTCCGTAGATCAGACGGTAGCCGGGGCCTCTGATTCCTTGCTTCCTGAAGTGTTTTTCGAACTTCCATGGAAGGTAAATCACTGAGTATATGAACTTGAAAATGAAGATCACAGGTAGTAATAGCAAAATCGAAAGAACTGTGAGATACATCGGAGAAGAATCTCAGTTTTCCGGTGGTTCCGGTGGCCGGAAATGAGAAAGAAGCGGCGTTCGACGGCGGCGGAGGAGGAGGTAGAGATTAAAATTGTGATTTGGGGATCTTCATTGAAGAAATGCATAAATAGTGAGTGATTAATAAACTAAACTAATTTAAAAGTCAGCCGGCGGAAGAGATCAAACAAAAAGGCACAATCAGTATTCAGTAATCATGTCCAACAGGATTTAGGCATATTTCTATTTAATTATTTACTAATCACATTGGCTATTATGGTAGAAGCTGCCAAAATTTATTTATTTTTCTAAGAATTTAAATTGTTCCCTTAATTATTGATCTATCTGAGGAGAAGCAAATTTATGTGTAAGATACTCTTGTTCACGTATATATTCCATGATAAGAAAGATGTGACGGATGTGTGTATATTAGGAACAAAGCTATTTAAGATGAGAAAAAATAATTTTTGGGTCGAATTATAAATGAAAGAAGTGAGATAAAGATGATCCGGATATTATACAAGTGAAATGCATAATTAAAGAGGTTTGAGATGTTGAATGTAACATGAGTAAGGAAAGGTAGAGATATATCAAAAAATAAATTATCAAAGGTGATCGATAGCTACATATGATTTAGCTTACTAAAGATATAATTCAAATTAGAAAAATGAAAAGAGTAAAAGGTTAGTAGATAGTTAGAGAGTTACCAACATGAGTTGTGATGTAATGGTGTGATTGTTTCACCCTTAACCTAAGGTTTTGAGTTCAAGCTCTGGCTTTGGAAAAAATTATGTTGGGAGCATTATCCTCGAATGAGCCCTGCATGCGTGATCTAGATTTAGTTTATGTGGGCTCCGAACACCGAGTGAGAATAAAATAGTTTGCTATTCTTTTATGCGTATCACTTCCTTAATTCTTTTTTAATTGTCATAATTTCTTTTTTGAGAGTCAAACAATATAAATTTTGACTAACATTTTAAGATGTATTTTTCATCATATTGATATGAAAAGAAAGTTACAATTATAATATTTTTCGAATATCTGAAATTTTATTTTAAAAATTAATAAAATTAACTCTCAAAAAGTAAAAACTAACAACTAAAAAGAAACGGAGAGAATATTACTTATTGTTTGTCTCTTACTATTTGGTTGTCATATTTACTTGTTATCCTATTTTGATTATATTTCTTTGGATCTAAGGAACTATGAAAAAGACAAAAACAAAATCGGAATTTATCTTACCTTTCAATTTTCATAAAACCCCATTTTATAAAAGTACTTTGGATATGTTATTAATGTGGTATACCAAGTTATACATAATTATAATTCGATATAAATATGTAAATGTGCAGAAACTTTTGAAATTTTGTATTAGCTGGAATGTCACTAATTAGTCATTGTTATTCATCAATATCACTGAACAATCGATGTCACTGCAGGTGGGCACAGTCAAGAGTGTGCATCATTCAATGTGAGCACCTTTCAATCCAAATTAAAATAAAGAAAGACATAATTTATACTCTTAACATAAATATTTTTGGACCAAATAATTAACGATAATAATATCTTTTGACCAAACATATTTATTCGATTTCAAATCATTTAAAAGCACTTTTGACTCTTTTCCATTTCACAAAACTTGTTGAATTAATAAAGAGAAAATTATTGAAATAGCAAACATAATTGATATAATAAGGCTCTATAATTATAGTTTCGATAATTGCACTTCATAGCTATAGTTCCATTTGCTATAAAGGTTGCGATTTGTATACTTCTGCCCATTTGAATGATTCTTTTGCAAATATACAAATTGGGTAAGTATATACAAATTTTGTATTTATATATTTAAATTTTTTTCAGAATTTCGTTTGTATATTTCGCTTGCAAATATACAAACAAGATAATTTATTACGAGTTTTTCATAAATCGTATACAAATAGCTAGTGTAAGTATATATACAATATTCTGGATTTATACAATCAGGAACTAAATCATACAAATTATGTATTTATACAAATCAGGCGAATAGCATGAATTAAAGAAATTGTAGCTGCGAATTATAATTATCTTAAACTATAACTATAGTACCTAATATAGGTTAAATATTTGTTATTCTGCTTAATTTTCCTAATAAATTTTGAGTCTGTCATTTTTCATTAATTTCCAACGTGGTCCAGCAGTCAACTACTACAGTAGTCTACAAAGGCTTTTAATTAAATTTAAGTTGAAGATTTGACTTGGGGGTGGGGGAGCCCCTACTGACCGACCGGCATGATCGTCTCTGTTTAGAAATGTTATGGTACTTTCATTATAAATGGCAATGTCTGTTGCCTATTCCCCACATTTCCATTTTTCTGATTCTCCAATGTCTACTCCTTCCCTTAGGCCTTAGCTGTCTGGATGTACATTGTTGGAAGAAGGCATGTGATTAAGTAGGGTCGTTTGATTGCTCGTTAGAGTAATACATGTCATTCTACGTTAGCAATATCTATTGGAAATATTGTCTGAATAAGTTGATTGATGAAATGCAATAATGGAGTGTGTTTTTTTTGTTAGAAAACATAAATTGAGTAATATTGTAATATGATTATCATTACAGTGATTTTTGTGTTACAAGTCAAATTAAGCGACTTTTTGAAATGAAAGATATTATTTGGATGGCCGTGTGAGAAATTAACTCATTAGTAAGATGAGAATAAATTTACCTGGAGATTAGTTATAGTTTATCCATATAGAATGATACAACATTTTTCTAATAATCTATATATGTACTAGTAATGCGAAAACATAAAATCAGAATTATTTTTGATAATATTATGTTATTTGGAAAAGAGACAAAAACAATCAAATATATGTTAGATTTTATGTGAGATTATGTTTTCTCATTTTTATAATCCAATAATATAAAATGTTATGCTGGTTTTAGACTGTTAATTTAAACAAAAATTATTTCTTTATTTTAAATTTTATGCCAGATCAAATGATAAATAACCACATACTCAATGTCAAGTCAAATAATAATAATATATAAATTGTAACCAATGGAGTACTAGTTATCCAAAAATGATATTTTTTTTTTATTTTTTTTTTAGTTTTCCACTTGGTGTCCGGTTTTGTAGAAAAGGTACCCTATGAATTTCTTGTCACAAAGGGAAAAGGACCTAAAGAAACTTTGCATCCAATGTTGTCCTTGAATAAGTGTTCACAACATCATCAATTCACACTAGACTTTGCTTACTACTTATGGAGATGAAAATGTGATATTCAAAGGAAGACAAAAAGAATGGACAAAGAAAGTAGGTGGAAAATTAAAGAATTTTCCCTAGTGAGAAATATCCACATTCTGAACTTAGTTATTCTCTCACATAATAATTACTACAAAATAATTAGAAACCTAGCTAATAGCTACTATATTCTCCTAATTAACTGCATGTCCTCCTAATATGATTTCCAAAATAAACTAAAATCTTATAATGAAGTTTGGTTGAGAGACCAAAAGGGTGCAATATCAAGATTATGAACATAACTTAGCTATCCCTATCAACTATTGCATATGTATAATATCAAACAAAAAACTAAACTCCAATCCAAAAACTTTGAGAGGGATGTGAATAGAGAGCTTAATTGCAAGGCGGGTTACACGTTCCACTGTGTCGAGATGTGAAATGCAGGTAGGTGGTGATGAGCGCGGAGCAAGCCCTTGACAGGCATTGCATTAATGCAACTAAACTCCAGCTAGAGCATAGCAGGTTTTCTATCAGAAGGGTCATCCCAAGGCTCAGCTACAACACCAAATCCATCTTCCATTGAGCTTAAAAATGCTGAAAATCCGTTCGATGGAGTTACACTTGCACCATTTCCTAAACCAAGAAAATCAAGAGTCGGAGGCTTGCTTCCGAACATCATAGATGTCTGATGAGATATGGATGGACCCATCCTAAAGTCGGTAAATCCTGAATGACCATGAAGCTGTATCCCGAGCCCGGGTACCTCTGCATTAATATTGCTCTCCAGCTTCACATGGCCGAGAGAATTAGTCCTCCTTGCTAGTAAATTCTCCTCCGGCGTAGAAGTACTTGATGACATTGCCAATCCAAGGCCACGGAGAAACGAGTTGTTTGAGGTTGTAGACCCCATTTGGGCTGCTTTTTGAAGTAATGCAGTTGCAGATAATGCTGGCTGCATTGTTGCTGAACCATAATGCTGGCCATGGCCGTGGCTGTGGCCACCAGTGTGTTCTTGGAATAAACTTGGTCCATTATTAGACAAGTAAAGAGAAGATGACAATGAGAGTGACATCGGCTCTACAGCCATCACTTGCTCGGTCTCAATAGCACGTAGAATATCTGAGTAAGACGAGTTTACATGCTGAGCTGATGACGACGATGGAAACACACTAGCAAACACCTTGCTACTACTAGGACCACTAGCAGCAGCAGTGGAAATTGTGATGACAGGGGTGGTAGAAACATGTGTTGTTGTACCTTGTGCTTGTTGCAATTGTACTCCACCTTGATTTTGATTTTCTACAGGCAATTCTGTCACACAAAAAATGAACAAAAGAGAGAAAAAAAGAGAGTTTTATTTATAATTCAATTCAATTGAATCAAGAAAAAGATGCAATCTTTTTCAAAAATGGAATAAACTTTTGTAACTTCTGAATCCACAATCCAATATATGCATCCCACTTTAACCAGAGACCTTTCACATTATAAAGCAGAAGCAATCATGATATCTCTTTTTAAATCCTTTTTCGAATTTTGAGCACGTACTAACATTATTTTTAAAAAAAAACTAATTACACCATTTTACTATTCATCTCTTCCCCCGTGGTCAAAATTATATATAGTAAATGAATAGTAATAAATTAATGGTGAAAATCACACAACAAGACGAAGCTTCAGAAAAAACAAAGAACACTAACAGACAAATCCAAAAAAAAATATATTTTTTATATATAAAAAAAGAACATCACATGAAAAAACCCACTCTGAAGAATCCAAATTTCCATTCAAACGAGAGAAGCGTTTTCGTAGACATACTCGTTGGCTTTTACGATGTTGACAAATTGCACATTATGCATGTGCAATACCCGAAGCACTTTAATACGCAAGATAAGAATAATAATCTCAAAATAAAATTATTAATAGAGTATGACTTTATTTTATGTTTGATTTAAGGTATGAGCTAATTTCGAGATTGAATATCCTTATTTATCTCATCTGCGTATCAAAACATACCAAAGAACATAGAATTAGCTTTATTATTTATTTATTTTAAAATTTACCTGAACTGTGAATGGACAGAACTGGAGAGAGAACGCCAGTTGATGGAGTTAAAGGTTGTGGTGGTGGACTAGATGAAGACGACACCGTTTTGTTAATAGCTTCATCAACCTTCAAATCTCCTTCAGCATTTGTATCCTCCATTAATGGTTGATGAGATCTTGCACTTTCTTGAGCCAATGCATCACAAAATGCTCTATGAGTTATGAAGCTATCCCTCCTATACCATAAACAAATAAAATATAAAAAATTAGTTCGCGATCGAATGATTAAATTATTTATTATTTTATCTCAAATATGGGAAGAGTTGTTATATTACCTGGAAAATAAAGTTCCACAATCACAGCGATACTCTCTAGTACCACAAGTTTTCATATGTGCTTTCCAATCGGAATGAACAGCGTATTTTTTGGTGCAACGTTCACATTTAAACTTCTTCTCACCATGTTTTCTGCAGAAATGTTTCTTAATTCCAGTGAGATCGCCTAAAGCTCTAGAAGGATCATGATGAACGCATGAAGATTCTGGACAAACGTAAACACGTTTTTTCACCTCATTGCTCGTTCGTTGCCGGAGTTTCCATGGCAAGTTGTGACCTCTCCGATGAAGCTGTAAATTTTGATCTCTTTGAAAACCTTTGTTACAAATCTCACACACAAATCGGTTTGTCGCCATTAGAGTTTTTGGTGATAAAGCTATCACTTCTGCTTCTGGATCTACACATACAACCAACATTTTCACCTTCAGCAAAACAGAAATCAACAAAAACAAACAAAAAAAAATCGTAAAAACTGTTAGATTAAACTTTACCAGGATTTCCAGGAAGATTCCTTCTCCTCTTTACTGGAAAATTTTGCTGTGTAATCGATTCTTCTAATGAACCAGAACCAGCTAATTTTTCAATATCTGCCATATTTAGCTAATAAAACTTGAATTTTTTACATATGATTTTCAGTTATTACTACTTTGTTTTCTCCACTTCAGCCCCTTTTAGCTTACTTGTAAAAATGGATTTGAAAGTACCCTTCTCAGTTTACACCAGAAATTCAATAAACGCTTCCCAAAGCTAGGAAAAATTCTACACTATTTTTGGGAATTGTTGTGTTCCCTAAAGAAGAAAAATAAATTCTTTCAAGAAGAGAAAAAATGGGAACAAGAGCTTTAATGTTCATACATGGCGGCGGTTTTGCTTTTTAGATTAGAACACAGAGAGAGTGAAAGAGAAGAGACTATTTTTGAAAGCTGTCATAATAGAGATATGTAAAGTGTAAAATCATTTTCAAATGTTTATACATTTTTTTTATTTTTAGCGGCGAGAGTAATTAACCATTGTATAGAGTTAAAAAGCGATAAAGCATGGTTAAAAATGAAGGGGGTTGTCTCAGGGCTATGTATCAATCGGTTCGGTCCTATTTTATTGATTATTGATTTGTAAACATGCTAAAAATTGTTATAGAGCCATGTATTAAGATATTAGCTTATCGAATATTGATATGTTAGGATTTGATACCAAAAAATTCATAGAAAATCACTTAGAAATAAGGTAACAAACTAAATGAATTAGGTACATAAGTTGACAGATTGCATTATGCTGAAAAGCATACACACTAACATTATAGGATAAACTAGAGTTTGAGATAGTAAAAAATAAAAGTATGAAACTCTTTAATTTAAGGACTTTATATACTAAATGATATAAATATAATACTGATTTACTATTGAGTTATCGATTAACATGTTAAAATAAAACTTCAAACAACTAAAAATCGATAACACAATAATATAAAAAATTTAAATAGCTACCGAAATTAGTAAATCAATAACTTATTATTGATAAAATAATATTTTATTCATTTCAAAATAAGAAAATTGTTAAAGCAATGCACATTCCTTAAAGAAAAAAAAGTTTAGTACATAAAATAAATATCACTTTCCACTTTTGTCCTTTTAAATATTTTCAAACTATTTTTAAAAATATAAATAATTCAAGTAAATCACAAATATGAACAATAAAAATTTTCAAAAATTTTCTTGATTTTTGAATAATTTAATTATTTTAAAATGTTTTTTTTTTTCTATTCGATTTTGAACCGCGGTAGGCTCAGTTTCAGCTGCTTCTTTCCCAAGGCCTAGTAAGTTTGTGCGATAAATACAATGGTCCACGTGGCATAATCTGGTTCATTGTGAGACACCTGTCGCCTGTCGGAGGAACTCGGACTAATCAGTTCCTCTGGTTCAGAAATTTGTCGTTTAGTGTATTTTCGCCTAAGTTTGCTCCTTCCAAAATTTATTTTCGCCCAAGATTTCATGAGTAAATTTTTAATCAAATTTTAACGGTTTGACATTAAAAAAATAAAATGTGTCACATAAATTAAAATAAATAAAATATATCTTTAGAAAATAAAAGTAATGAAAAAAGAATGTTTGATATGAATGTATAAATGTTTGGGAGAGATGTGATTATGATTTATGAATGAACATATTCAAAATAAGGTTAAAATAGCTTGATGAATAAGATATGGAATTAAAGATAACTAAAATAATTTAGGCAGGTAAGAAAAGAGGTGTACAATTATTTTAGTTATGAGACGTGAGAGATAGACTATAGTAATTATGAGGTGAGTGAGATGTTGATTAAAAAAAATATTAGAAACAATTGGTTAAACAGTATATAACATATTTGTAATTTATTGAAAACATGATTTTAGATATAAAGATATAAAAGTTGAGAATAAGCATAGAGTATCAATAGATGATCAAATGTAGACTAGTTTCTCTCATTATTATTATTATTATTATTATTATTATAATAATAATTGCATATTGTTCAATTTTTTTATTTTTATACTTGATTTTATTACATATTGGTTGAATCGGAATCTACTAAAAATAATTTTAAGTTGGTAGAAGCAAAATTTAGTCAAAATAATTTTTTTTGTCGTAGTACTTACCAATGTATCGTATAGGGGACGAGAGGAATTTACTCGGATGGTAAGCACCTCTCACTTCCAACTCGAGGTTGCGAATTCGAGTCACCAAGGGAGCAAAGGGGTGAGAGCTCCTAGAGAGGATAAGTAAAAAAAATAAAAATGTAACGTATAGGGAATATATTTTTTACGAATAATTTGAGAGAGAAAAGTGAGTACACATTGGTCAATGGATTGATAATGAAATTTGGTATACATTGTTAATTAGGAGTAGGGGTATTATATGCTATATCTTTCTCAATTTATGTAACACATTTTATTTTTTTTGAGTTAAACAATGTAAATTTGATCGAAAATTTATACATGAAATCTTTAATTTTTTAAAAATAAAATTTATTAACCTGTAAACCGTAAAAAGAACTACAACATAATAATTGACATTTCAAAATATTTAAACGATATATGAAAAAATTATGATAAAAAATAGACTTATTTAAATCTCAAAATTTGAAATGTGTCACATAAATTATGACAGAAAATTAATAGATATTGAAGTATCATATTGAATTGAAATACTTGATACCATATAGTTTTGATATTATGATATTACAGTATAATATATACTCCCTCCGTTTCACAAAGAATGACCTCCTTTCCTTTTAAGTCAGTTTCAAAAAGAATGACCTCTTTCCTTTTTTGGTAACATTTTACTTTTTACTTTCCACGTGGCATATTTAAGACCACAAGATTAAGGACAATTTTGTACATTTGACATAATTTTAATTTAGGACCACAAGATTCAAAAGTCTTCTTTATTTATTTTAAACTCCGTGTCAAGTCAAACCAGGTCATTCTTTGTGAAACGGAGGGAGTACTATATATTTAATTTAATTGATATTTGATATTTTATGAGCTAATAAAAGAGATATTTAATGATGATAGGTTTACTTTTAGTTGTAATTAAGTTAATATCACCGAATTTAATTTCGTTAAAGTCTTTCATAATATTTATGTAAATACAAATTATAAATATCTATATTTTTTTTAATCACTATATATAATAAAAATATTAAAATATTCTAATATTTTATTTCTAAATTAAATATCCAATTATAGCTGACAGAGGCTATAATTAGGACATGGTTTTAGGATTAATTACATGAATGCCATTAAAACGACGGCAACCGTGAAAATGGATAAGGACGGTGGACTTGAGGACAAATCCACACTCGGTTGTCGGGTGTGGGGCCAAGAAAATAAAATGTGAACTTTCAATTTATTTGGAATCTTTTTTTATAAATGGAGTTGGTTTATATAGATAATAATAATTAATAATATGGTTAGTATTTCAATAAATAGAGTTGAAAAAGTATGGGATCATGTGTTTACATTTCATTGGAGGGCAAAATATTACTCCATGATATTTTTATTTAAAGTTGTTCAATTTTTAATGGATAGATATATAAAATTAGTAGTATTTGTATGGTAGAAGATACTCGTTATACAACTTAATAAAGGTATTTGATGAATGAACTATGTTAAAAAAGAATGAATTTCTTAAACTATTCTTATATGATTTGGGACAATTTTTTATTTTGAACGAAAATTTAAAATTGAATTAGAATACAGACCTATAACATTTATCATGATAAGAAAATTAAACCCATGACATTGAGTCATTAAATAAATTGTTCACGTATATAGTATCGAATATTATCTAAATATGTATAGGGTGAAATATGAAATCCACATCGAAGATGAATGTATTCCTTGAACAACCTCTTTTTCTTAATCTGATTTTGAAAATTGAGTTAAGTCTAAAATTTACTTTTTTAATATTAAATGCAAATTAATTAGGATAATGCAAATATGTATTTAAAAGATGATGTGAGGTAAAATAATACACAATGGATATAAAAATATTACTACTATATGATATTAGGACAAATATCTTACTACTAGATGATGATTTTTATTGGTTCAAGTTTTAATAAATACAATTGTTCTTTGTGATAATAAAATAATAAAAACACACATAAATTAATTTGAATATCACAATTTTGTATTAAAAAACATAAAAAAAGAATTAAGAAAATTGTATGAAATAACAAACTATTAATTCAAATTAAATATTATTGTCATAGTTTATTTTATTTGTAATTCGCAGCAACCATCTCATTTTTTTGTCATCTGGTTCGGTATACAATTAGTCATTTTCGATATACAATTACCCATTCGGTAGACAAATGTATAAAATATATAAAATACGTTTGTGTTTGTATAAAGCGAGAGAAACGTATATATACAAATATAAATACATATATTTTCATCATATACACTTATAATTATATAAATACATATTTTACTATATAAATTATAATGTATAAATAAATTTATACAAAACTAAATAATTTGTATAAAATTGGATGTATCTAATAAATTATATAAATCAAAAGTTCCATAGCAAATATAAAATTTACTATGAAGTACAATTTTATAAATTATACTCCAATTATACTATACGAATATGATTTTTATGTTTTGCTATATGTAAAAGTTGTTCGAATTAGTACAATTTTGATAGGCAAGTCAAAGGAAGAGTCAAAGGAAGAAATAATGGTAGCAGAGATAGTGATAGAGAAAGGACAATTGAGTGTGGCTATATTTAGTAAATGTCGTGGCAGTTTCAGTAAATATACGAGAAATGTGGGTCCTTTTATGTTGCCACATCGCTGATCAAAAACTGTACCCAATAGAAGATCTCTTCTCTTGTATTTATCCATCTCCTCGTATTTTGTGGCCTGAAAAGTCTACGCTCACATACACAATTTAGCCAACTATACACCTATCTCTTAATTTAGACTCATTTACGTCATTCGTTTTAAAGTTTTGTCATATTTATGTCATTGTTATTTGAGAAAAAACTCATTCATATCATTATTTGTTAATTGAAAAAAGTTTTAATTTTATAAAATTATTTTTGCACAAGGTCAATTATGATTTGACTACGTCATTAATTAAATTGTTTTTTAAAAGGAAAAGACTCAAATATGCCATTGAACTTTGAGAAATGGCTCATCTATATCATCCGTTTAAAGTTTGTTTCATCTATGTCATTTCAGTTAACAAATAATGGGATGAATGAGCTTTTTTCCAAACAAAAATGCTATAGGTGAGTCAAACTTTAAACGGATGACATAAATGAACGTTTTCTCAAAGTTCGATTGCATATTTAAGACTTTTCCCTTTAAAAAAAAGATATACTACCTATAATTTAATTTATGAGTACTATTTTTTCTTAATAATCGTGGTGTCCGAATCAACTTTTGTTGGCTTCAACTAATTTCACGCGATAACTGTCACCACTCACCTCCCACCCATTATTATTAGGTATCACGTAACTCCGTCCACCAAGATTAGGACAGATGAAATAATCACCTAATATTTTTTGTTTCCACTAAGTTTTGAACCTGAAACTTTGATTAGTAGGTTATATCCTTGAATGCATTTATGGCATACTATTTAATTTACCCAATTTTTAAAAATTATGATGCAAAACAAGTACTTATTAAACCATCTTATAATAGTAATCTTTAACAAAAAAAAGAAACAAAGAAACAATGCAGTAGCAAGACCCGGGAAAAAGTAACTTTACTTTTGATTAATATGAATTTTAATAAATAAAGTTTTATTAAAATTCCACCCTTAATAATGACTCGTACAATTTAAAATTTGTTGAGCTTTTATTTGAATATTGAATATATGACAAGAAATAAAACAAAGAAAAGTTTACTTTGGAAAAGTTAATCTAGATTCCATATTCCACGTAGAAAGAAAAAGGTCAAAAAACAAATAATGGTGAATATACAAGCTGATTAGACTATTCAGAGTATTTATTCACTTTGTGGATATAACAGGAATCAATGATTTTTTTACTTTTTTTATTTTTGTCGTATAAAAATTAAGTTGTTTTGATAAAATAAAGAAAACAATTTATGTTATTATATATATTTAATAGTAACTTTTTAATTCTAATATTCTACGTAGCATATTTAAGCAAATATAAATTTTTTAATCTTTTTTATTAATTAAAGTGTCTAATCAAATTAGACGATAAATATATTTTAATTTTGTGATCTTACGGAGTAATCACAATTTTTATTTTTCTGTCTACTCTCTCCACTAAAATTCGCATTTTGAAAGCACGTGCCTTTAATTATTATGGGTGCCTACTTCAACTGTATTACTATTTTAAATATTCCTACATAATAAAAAATCATTTTCATGAACCAAAAAGAAAATTTAAAAGTTAGGTCAATCACATCAACGTAGAAGAGTATACGCAAGAATTCCAATATTATGAATGAGTATAGATAATAGGTGATATTATATGTTTAATTATTACTTTATTGACTTTTAGAAAATATCAATAATTTTTGTAAATAATACTTGTATTCTAACCTCTTCACAGTTCTTGATACTAATTGAACTAGTTAGGAAATATCGGTATTATTACAGGAGATTATAAATTATTCTTCTTAAGAAAAAAGATTACAAATTCTTCTTCTTGATGGATTGATCGACCCAAAAACACTTCTCATTGGTCCTTATCATTTTTCGTAACAAGCCTTCAAGTTTTCTTTGCTTCATCTTTCTTTCACCTTTTTTTGCGTAGAATTTAACACTATGGAATATAAAATTACAAAAAAGCTCATGATTTTTTTTTGTGTCAAATGAATGTATCAAGCAATATTCTTCTAATTATATGATCATAATCGACAAAATACCAATAAACTACTGTGGCAGACTTAAAAGTACTTATAAATTACGAATTTAGTAGAATAATTCAATAACTTTTGCACATATTTTATTTATAATAAAAAATCTTCTATTTTCTACCAACACAAGTACTAGTATTAAATTACAAACCCAAATTAGTACTTTATTATTTAAAATAATAATAAAAATTTATAAACTTTAAATTCTCCATCATTAAAACTGTAAACACCTTGTTTGGTAACACAAAGCATATTTTCTGTCTCTCTCTAATGATAAAAAATGGTTAAGCGTCAACTCATAATTATGTGAAATTGATGGAGTAGATAGTACCACTACTAAAGGAAAGTACCTTTTTTAAGGGTTAAACTGAAAATACTACTCATTTTCACATTATCCTGCCACCAACATTTTGATCAATAAAAAGAAACATTCCCTCATATTGCCACCAAATCCAATAATGTTTTTTTTTTAAATTATCCCTTCAAATGTCTATTTAGAAGTATAAGTGGTAAAATTAATTCATTTTTTTAGTAACTTATACAATTCATCTAAGCTTAAATAAATAGGATTATAATCCGTTTGTTGACTTAATTCAAATATCATATCAAGCTAATAGACAAAAAGATTAAAGGATAGAACATGTTAAGTAGATCATGCACATATACTATTTGGGTTAATATAGTATAACGCAACATGTCAAAATGCAACTTAATTACTTAAACATACAAATCAAATTTGGAGACTAAATGTGAAGTAAGTTTGGAAGAACTTAAGCTAGTAATTAAGAAAAATACATTTGTTTCAACCTTTTTTTTTTCCACCCCTGTATCCATGTTGGAGCTCGACTAAATCTAGCTACACGCCGGGAAGTCCCACGTTGGGAATAAAACACTCCCTAACAAAGACGACTCCGTACCGAAAGCTTCTAACTTATTTACAAAAAGAAAATATAAAGAGGAGGAGAGGTTGGTTGGTTGGGTCATGTTGAGCAAGTTGGAGTATGATCCATTATTTGACACACATTGAACTAACCTATACATATATTACATAACCCGTTCTAGCCTAATCAAATTTGATTCAATAAAATCAATATAAATGACATTCATTGTGTTTCGATCTATTTATCTGCTTTTGACTTGAGATGGGATTTAAAAAGTAAAGAAGATTTTTGAATCTTGTGGTTTTAAATTAAATAATCATAGAATATATCGAAATGTTAGTTAATCTTGTAGTTCTAAACATGATAGGTGGAAAGTTGAAGTTAAAGAATTGTCAAAAAAAAGAAGACGGATCCATAAGTTTAGACAAAATGAACGTTAATTGCGTTATAATGAGCAGAATTGAAAGAAGTAAACGTTCGCAGTTGTTGCTACAGATGTGGAATTAATGCAAAAACCATTTTCCTGTTCTTCCATTCCTAACAGTACTTACACTGTTGCAATACAATTATTGAGATTTTATAGACAATTATGCCACAAAGTGTTCAAAGATAGGACATCACACCAACAGAATAAAAATTTGGTGAAATGGACAAATGGTAACTCAGAAAATGCTGTCCACACTAATGGAATAATGTTAGTATCCGAGCCAGCTTGCATGCACCCCAATAGCTAGTTTCATGGGGTGCCTGCTATCTCTCACCAACACATGTACTAGATAAAACTTTGTCTATCATGTTTCGACAGAGGTAGATTACAAGTACCAGGTTCATCTGAATCCAGTACTTTCGATGCAAAACAAAATTGAAGTATAAAGATCTATAAAAATTGCAACATATCATGAATCTGACTTTAGATAGATGGAATGAATCAACTAGTGTTTTCACCTCCTATGAAATTTGAACTAATGTGATTTGATGTTAAATAAGTATGTGTCTTGCAATAAACATAGAGCAAAAGATGAGCTTCTATCTATGGATAAGTTTGATTTTCGAAATAAAAGATCAAGCAACTCTGAAGATGGAAGTTATGGACAAATCTAGCTAGCCTAGCATACACACATTACAGCTGTAACAGGAACAAAAAGAGCACAATGTCAAAAATGGACAATGACTGAGAGGCAACCTAGCCAATCATCACCATTTTGATAAACTTTTGATTGCCTTTTCCTCTTTTTTCTTTTTTTTTTTCCTACTTTGCTTTTGTGATTCCAGTATCACTACATTTTGCTACAAAAAGTCTAGCTTGAATGAATCTTGATAGCAATAATTTCTCCCCACCACCTTTCTTTCAAAAACTTTATCATATAAAAGCAAGTGCTAAAGCTAATCCTGCTATTATGATTGAGATAGGTATATAATCTATATCCTATTGCTTATAGTTCGTGGAGTCACATCCATCGCACTGGTCAATGCCTCTACTCATTTGTTTTGCACATAAAATTCCCTCTTTTCCACCCTACAGTCAGGAACAGATGTAGAAATATCATAACATAATCCTTACTCATGAGGGGCCCAAGTGCACAAATGCTCAATACCTGCACTACGTAAAAGTTAATAAATCTAACCCACTTTGAAATAACTTCAAACAAGCAGTTTCTTTACGAAATAATGACAACAATAATATACCCAATGTAATCTCACAGAGTAATCATTAGGGTCTTAGAAGGATAGAGTGTAGCAAACCTTACCCCTACCTCAAATGTAGAGATATTATTTTCGATAGACCCTAGGTTCAAGGAAAAAATAGTCCAAAAATAGCATATAGTAGCAAAAGCAATAGATAGTAACACAATAATCGCAACACAATAACATGATAGCCGAATGCAGTCTGTAGTTAAATTGACAAATCACATGGCTAAAAGTTCATGCACATATAACTGAAGTTCAGCCATATGAAACTTCAAGCATTTTGTAACTTCAGACATCACATATCTAAAGTTAATAAAATAGAATAAAATGGGGTACAAGATAAGTATTGGTGTCCAAGTAGGCTACCCCGTGAAATTTTTATGTCATGAGGTTCCTAAGAGTAATAAAGATCGGTTCAAATTTTAGTCTAAGTAATCTATGATACGATATATTCAGTTCTACTGAAATTGAATCAGCCATAATCCATCTTCAAAATACAAAATCACGTTACAGCGACACCATGCATTTACTACTATTACTTGAACATGATAATATGTACAGATCTGGGCAAACTGACTTAAATATACTCTGTTTTGACCTAGTAAATATGATTGAGATGTATAACCCAAGAGTGTTTCTCAAATCTATAAATATACATCATACAAACTGATATGCTTGAGATGATTTACACAAATACAGATGGGTGTCATCACACTCGAGCTTCAAATCTAGGATTGGCATGTCCTGTAAACCTCACCCCTCATGACATCTATAGGTCTGTGTTCCGAAGTGTAGCGCTCAGGCCCTAGATACATTCCTGTCTTCTCCAAAAGGTTGAGGCTTTCATCCCTACCATATCTTGAAGCGTACAGCTTGAGGTACTCAATATCCTAAGAAAATCAGTCATGAAAAAAGAGGAGTGAATACAAAAAGGAAAAAGAAAAGTGATCAGACAATATGAGATTAAAAAGAATTACACGACATATAGATAGATTTAACATCTTTCTTTCTTCTAATTATTACTTTATTCGGGAGAGAATAGAGGGAACTAAGGAGAGGGAGTTCTATTTACAAGGAGAAATCTCATTGAATAAAAAGCAGAAAAACATTATAACTGAAGAAGTGCAATCCAAACAGAACAACTATCGGCAAATGATTCATATATAAATGGAACGAGTGTAGGAAATAGACGTATCAAGTTTCTGAAAACAGGAAGCGACAAGAGAAAGCAAATTGAAACGAAGAAAGGACGTAGTTACTAAAGGATGCCCTGCGGTTAAGACATCAAAAGGATATTGCTCAAACATGTTTTTTTTTGTTTTTGCAGAAGTGCATCAAATTTTCTGTTCTGTGTAAAACAGACAACATTGCACCTTCCATCCCTGAAAGATCAAGGGACTTCATGGTTGATGCCTCTCTACGAAAGTGCAAAAATATTACCGAAAGAGGAAATAAGTCAATATGAAAAATACCTGCAAGCCACTCAAGAGCCTCTCTAGTCTCAGAGAAGCAACAGGTTGCTGAGATGATGAGAACACCTGACCAGGGTAGAATAAAACTCCATCACCTGGAGGAAGGCCACGCCGGAACTTAATCTGCAGACAAATATTACTTCTATCAGGCATGAAGAGAAAAATATTAATTATTTCACAACTATCAACCTCTACGACATAATTTATCCATCAGTTTCGTGTCATGCATAGTGATGCACTAACCTCAGCACTAGGAACTGTTGCCTTCTCATAGCAGTTGGCACCCCAATATAAGAAACCTGTTCCACCTTCTTTCCACACACGCCACATCACAGCACGGTGTTGAGTGCCTCGCATCCCCAAGTGCCAGTTGGGATGAGGATCACCTGGTCCCAAGCATACATATGTCCACCACTCCTGCAATGAACATAACAAGCACCATGCCAACAGGTGATGCATACATAAGGACTATGCTGCCAGTCTTTTTTCTTTTCTTTTTTGGATAAAAATGCTGATAGTCTTACATGAGCTCTTAAGAAATTAAGTTCATTCATAGAATACATACAGAAATAAGAAAAACCTTTAAAGGAATTTATAGCCAAAATGTTTTAAGATTATCCAAGGAGCAACATAGAGGAGGTATTGAAATGACATAATCTTAATCCTGCATATCATAAAACAAAACTTGAAGATCCACATTCATGTAGAGGACTCATTAATTATTGACCCATTCAAATAGTGCCAACTTCATAGGGCACTTACTGGGTACGTCTAGGCTGTAACAACACTCTCAAACACATTAACGAAGTACTAAACTTAGGGAAACCTCATTAGTTATAAAGCTTCAGAATAACTTCTCGATATAAGATGCCAATTTTCATTGGAAGAGAAAAAGTGAAATGCTACAACTATCTCATGTCCCTCTAATGTCCTTATGAATCAATGTCATATACACTAGCAATGATCAACTACTTCCATACAGACAGATGAGTAGAATGTTAATCATTTAAAGTGGCCTTTGCTGAACCCATTTGTTGATAAATCATGCACATAAGTTAGAACTTGACATGGTCCCAATTTGCATAGATTCCTTCACTTCTTTTTTTCTTCCCAATCAAGCATACATTTTTTTCAATAAAAATCATGCATACATTCTTTAAGGAGAAATGAATCTTCATCCATAAAAAGATGTGAGACCTAAGATAGAGTCCTCTTATCCACCAGTGAGGGAATCCATGATGAACAAGGTGCAATCTGATCTTGTAACTCAAAATAGAATATCCTATATTTAGCATATGGAATCATGTGTTAAAACCATTGACTGTCCTAGAATCTCTGATGCTAAGCTCTAGTCCTTAAAATAAGAGTTAATTGTCAGCAGTATCTGCAGGCAATAACTTATCTTGTCACATTAGAGGAAAAAGCAAAGGGAAAAAACATGAATGTGATATCAGCAAGGACCATGGATCAAAAAGTAAATTAATCTGTATGACACTTCTCTGCATCATTTTCCTTTCCTCATTTAACGAGTCTAAAAGTAACTTCAGTGATCCACTGTTTACTTCATAACAATAATCCATCGAAAAACAAAATTTATATATTTTTATTACCTCTCCGTTTTCTGTTTGTATCTCCGCGATAATATCCTTCGCCAGATCCTCTCTGTTACCAATAACCCATTCGCTGAATAGAAAAGGAAATACGTTAAAAAGCCTAGTAAGCAGAGGCATATACCGGATTTCAAGAACATAGGTGCACCATTGCTCTTAAGATAGATGTTCATTTAAATAATATAAATTTATATCCACAAAGGAAATATCATTCATAATTGTCTGCGACGAGTTTTCATACTTCAAACGTCAATAGTACCATCATTACTTGCATTTTCAAAAATCTTACGTTCTATATAGCTAACTAAATAACAACAACAACAACAACAACATACCCAGTGAAATCCCACAAAGTGGGGTCTGGGGAGGGTAAAAGTGTACGCAGACCTTACCACTACCTCGTGGAGGTAGAGAGGCTGTTTCCGGAGGACCCTCGGCTCAAGTACATCCAAAACCAAGCAGGAGAAGAGGAGACATTATATATAACATAACACCCAATAAGAAACAATGCAGAATCAACAACGGAGACAATAACATCAAGAAAATACTGTGAGAGGCGAAGCGCAGTAAACAACATATGACTATAGGATCACAGACAAGAACTACAAGTGCCAGGCTAGGACTACTACAAACACTACCAACCCATACATTCAAATAATATAAGAACCGAACATGTGAGTCTCCCCGCATCCCGCTCATCATACATTCTATTAGTACATCATATTTGATGTACTTCATTGATGAAACTAAAGATAATGACCATGAAAGAAAAAAAGGAAGAAACAAAACCTGTGTAAGTTAAAACCGATAAAGAAAAGGAAAACAGGAGAAAAGAAAGTCAAACTTTTATTTATACAATTTAAAAAAGAAAACTGGGATTTGAAACCTATTTATTAGGAGAAAAAAGGGACTGGATATTTGGTAAGCTCAAGGGCACGCGAATGAAGCCCTTATTGATTAATTAATTAAAAAGGGATGAAAACAGAGGCCAGTGGTAATCGAACCCCTGACCTCAACCTCAAAAGGGGCAACTTGTCACCAGTGAACCAAGGTTCCATGTGGATCTGCCCCTGCTAGTAACTTATCGATAAGGAAGAGAATCCTGACAAGGTCTCCAGATGCAACAAGTGGTGATCACAAAACAGAAAAGGAAAGAGATCGAAAGTATACACAACTAGTTTATTGGGGATTTATTCAAACAATTGTAAATATTTTAATTATAGAAAGTTGATTCATGGTACTTCTATGTTATTCTTAGATATATAAATGTCATTTAAAAACAATTAAATCGAAATCTGAATTCTCACCAACCTAGATGGTTTTCATTCTCGTAGTCCAAACTTTGTCATTCTTTTAGATAAAGGAAGTAGTATATAATAGCTCATTAATTGAATTCTTTTAGGCTTGTCTCCAACCTCCAAACATGAATCAGGGCAAACATGGATAGCTGGCTTAATACTCCAGTCAATAATTCTCATGAAGTGTGAGTGGGTAACAACATTGTTTAAAAAGTAATTTCATTTAACATCAACAGGTTCAAAATTTATATAACGGCAACAGAACAACTAAAGAGCATGAAGGAAAAAGAACTAGCCACAGAAAAGAAAAACAAGATTTTTGTCCACAAAAAAAATCCACATAATATTCTAAAAGTGGGAAGTTGGTTTATGTAAATACCCTTGAAATTGACTAAACTACCCCTCATCCTAAAAAAAAGAAGAAAAACTACACGTTTAAGGAAACAAAAATCCCACACCTTCTGGTTGAATCAGTATAAATATGAACGATTATCAAAAGGAGTGTCTTATTTAATGATATCATACTAAATGCTAATTAATACCTGTAATAAATGATAAATAGTTGCATGGAAAGAATGCCTTCTATAAATTTACGGGCTCTCCAACGTGCAAAACTATACATATTTCCAGAAGAATTATAAGATTAGGAACGAAAATATTCGGGAACAAGGTTGGAGTGACCTCTATGGTAGAAAAGAGGAGGGAAGCAAAACTGAGATGGTTCGGGCACATGAAGAGGAGAGATACAGATGCTCTAGTGAGGATATGCGAGAGATTAACTATGGTGGGAATGAGGAGAGGTAGAAGTAGGCCGAAGAGGTGATTAAGCGAGACATGACACCTGCAACATACCGAGGACATAAACCTAGATAAGAGAATATGGAGATCTAGGATCAGGGAAGAAGGTTAGTGGGTGGTCAAGCATTGTCTAGTTTTCCTTCTCCGTATTGGTATTATTACTCTTCTACTATCTTATTCTATAATTTTATCATTATTTTTGTTTCTTTTGCTTTGATTGTCGTATAATTGGTTATAGCTACTGTTTTTCTTCCCTATTATTTTCAGCATGACTTCTCCACTACTATATATCCTTTTCATACTTGTTTTTGATGTATTCCTTGAGTCGAGGGTATATCGAAAACAATATCTCTACCTTCACAAGATACGAATAAGGCTGCGTACACCACCCTCCCCAAACCCCACTTGTGGGATTACACGTGATATGTTGTTCCAACATGCAAAACATTACACATTTTCGGATGATTTATATGTTACTTAATCATTAAGAGTGGGCATGTGATTTGATGAAATCTATTAAATGTTAAATAATTGCTACAAAAAATAATTACTATGAAAGAACATATAGTATCTTATGGCTTTGTAGTTCCTATGTTACAAACTCTTTGTTATAATTCAATTACCGGTTAGCACTAAATAGGTAATACAACAAAATGGGTGACTAAGGTTTTAGTATTTTGAAGAAGCTGAATAATGGAGTACAAAAATGCTAATGGAGAGGGTGCTCGTTGGCAGCTAATATTCGTTAACAAAGAGGTAATACTATCTCAATCTTGTGTTGTATTCATTAGTTGTTACTTCTTCGAATTACCCACTTTATTGCATATTTCGTCAACTTGCTATTAATAGGTATGCATTGTTTCATAGCTCTTCTTTGCTTGCCATTATGATTTATCCGGTAGTACCTCTGAGGTAAATCCACTAACAATATATAGTTGAGGGTACTTTGGTAGCTAATATTCGTTGACGAATAGGTATTCATTGATGAATAGGTAATACTATCTCAACCTTGTATTATATTCATTAGCTGCTACACTGCCTGTTTCATTAACTATATTAGTTGTCTGCATTGACATAGGGAACATACGCCAAGAACATCATCTCTATAAGGAAGTATTGGATCATACAAATGTATTACATGTTTGCACCTTATAACACAAAGATGTAACTCACTATACATTCTAAATACCAAACTTAATTTAGGGTGCACCAGGTATGGAGGAAAATATTTCCGAGAAAGTGTTTACTAATTTTCTCATGATCGGTTGGTCAAAGTTTTTGGAGAACATTTTCTTTAGGAAAACAAGTTCCTTAAAAATGAGGAAAATAACTTCCCTAGTGAAAGTAGGGAAAATAAATTCCACAAGTGACATTCCACATTTATTGTGTCCTCCCCACCTTCCTAACACGCCTCATCTTCACCCCCACTCCCTTAGCCCCATCCCCACCACCCCCGTAGCCTCACCCCTACCTCCCATAGTATTTGTCTAGATTATATACAAATTTTTTCAGCATAGTATTTTTTGCTTACGTACCGAACACAAAGAAATAAGTAAGAAACCCACTTATTTTCCAAGAAAACACTTTTCATGGAAAACATTTTCATTTGTACTGAACACGTCCTTAGTTGTTCAACTTTTGCAGGTTCAGAGAATATCAAATCATTTGGCATTCAACGAAGAAGTCACTCGGACAGGTTGATTGTTCATCTATTTCAACTTGTATTTTCCTGCTGAACAGTTTGTGATACTCATTACAATGTGGTTTTAATATTGACTCATACCATATGTAGTGCTTGCTTGGGAACATGTCCAAAACTAGTGGGTATGATAAATAGAAAGAAATATATCAGCAGGTTTCTAAAATTTAAGAGATGCAGTAGTAAACTATGATGCTTTCACTATACATGAATTTTCAACCAAAACTCGGGGATAATGGGGCAGACTTCCCTACCCTTCTCCACTTATATACTGGACTTTGTTCACTTGGCACAAGGCTCAAACTTGTCAACTAAGACACAAATTAAGCTAATCCATGAGGACGTGATGCTTTCACTATACCAAATCTAAAGATAGCAAATTCAACTATTTCAAATCACTGAACTTAGCACAGATAATGAGACTTCCAGATTATCTCATCCAAAACTGAATGAGTACCCAATTTATTCAGTGAGTTCTCACAAAGGGCAGTGTTTGTATTCCATCCATCTGAGCTACAATACTAACAAAATAAACTTTTCGGTTCTTTTACTAATCACCACATTCTTTTATTTATAAGGTAAGTAAAAACTAATCACAACATTCATTTTTTAATGTAATAGTTTCTTGGTCATTCTCATACTTGTACATTGGAAATAAAACAATGGATTTCTCAAGAAACTAAATCACTACCTTGTGCAATATATCTGAGTATGAGGACGTAGGAATGCAGGAACTTTCAGAAAAGCCTCAAAGTTATTTGTAGAAAGAGGTGCATCACTTGGTCCTGTAAAATAAGAACAGTAACCATGTGAAGAAAGTTTTCCACGCGAATAACAATTACCAAAGAATATTCAGACAGATCTAGGCCAAAGAGTGTCAAATAAATATCTAGTTTGTCAATCACAAAGTTCAAAAATCATGTGAGATTGTCTCAGATGAAGCTTCATTTGATGCTTCTGTCAGTGACATCACTCAAATTATTACCTTAGAATTTCAGATAAAGCAGTCAGAATTGCCAGGAAGTTGATGTCAATTACTTCAAGGCATGGTAACCCTCTCAGTTTCCAAGTCATCAAGGGCTTTTATCAATTAAGTGTTCCAAATGTAAGTGTAGAGGTTAAATGCACCTGATGGAATTGCAAAACCATGCATAACTGGGATATATCTCATATTTTCACCTTAAAACGTGTCTCAACAAATAGCACGCACCAGTTACATTAGCACAATAGTTGCATATATTCCAAGAAAGCATTGACATCCAGAATAATATCAGACAAAGCAATACCCATCTAAAAAGTTATTTCAGACAGAGTAAGAATAACGCCGTGCTCATGTAATAAGCGTGTTAAATACGAAATTTTCTGCAAGAACTGGCCATAAACACAGGCACCAATGAGACTCACTAATCACTAAGATTGAAGAATTTCTACTGTTCTTCCGCTTCTATTTAAAGTGTCCATAAGGAACAGGAGTTTCAACACTAAATGTGACAGCTAATACTCTTCAATCAGCAGCTTATCATATGATCCAGAGTGGGTTGGAAGCAAAAATATGCTTTTTGTTTCAACTCCACAATTCAGTCTGTCCTCACATATTTGGCTTATGCAATATAGCACAGTAGGTCCATCATCCAAACAGATATAGCACAATTCTATTTAGTAGATAGATTCTTCAATCCAAAGGGCAACAAAAGACATGGATATAGGCATATAGCTATCAGGCACAACATCTCATTGAAATAAATACATGTAATGAAGAGAAATCTGATGCTCACCGCAATAATAAGTTGTCAGAATACGAGCATCAGGTGCATAGGCATGAATATCACTGGCCATGCGGCGGAGGGAAGTATATTGTTCAATGTTAAGAGGCTGAACAAATGCAAACAAAACTAATTTAGAACATAGACATAAAGACAGGTAGTTACCATCAACTGCCCGAAGCAGGAAAAGTGAGTGAAAAGTAAAATTAAATTCAAGGGGGTAAAGGGAAGGAATAAAACAATATACAGTGTTAGTGTTTGAATAGGGAAAGTAAGTTAGCCCGGTGCACTAAGCTCCCACTATACACAAGTTATGGGGAAGGGTTGGATCACATTGGGTCTTATACATACAGCCTTTTTTGAATGGAAGAAATAAAAAAGTTTAGTCCATCCCATGGTTGTCTTACCTTTTGGAAAAGACAGTTTAAGCACTATAAGTCAGTACACTGTATGGTTTCCACTTTTTTGTATGGACAAAAGGATTTACCGGTTTAAAGCAGAAGATAGGATATTTATATACACATCATGTATATATGTATATCTGTATGACCACAAAGTTTGTTATTGAGGAATAGTTGTTGCCTGGTGTTGTAACGACAAACAACATATTTCAGGAAAATGATGTTTCTCATCTACGAAATCAGAAAGAGCAAAGACCATGTCCCAGCTACAAACAGGAGGATACTTGACTCTGAACTGAAAGTGTCACTAGAACAATAAAAAGTTTGTCATATATGCTATAAAAAAAATAGCAATTCAATCTGCTCACTTACCTCATCCCACAGATAGAAGTATGCTTTCCTCCAATGGGTTTTTGTTCTTAGTATCTCTACCTCCCTTCGTAGGTAGTCCTTTGCAGTATCGCCGCTAATGCCAAATTAAGAAGCAAAAGGAAACTGATCAACTTGTACACAACATACATCCTACTATCCTAGAACTTTTGGCAAAAGAGTTGTCCATCATACCAAGGGACTATTGGACCATTAGGTACAGCGTATGCCGCAAGACGAGGGTCAGAGAAATACTCATCTGATTTTGGATGGTCAGCTATAACAGCATTAGAGAAAGAAATTTTAGTTTATTGTAGATACACTTGAAGTAAAAGCCAGTAAGAGAATAGAACTAGACTCTCCAGTTCAGCACCTTTACAAACTTATCTATTCAGACTTCAAGTAGATCTAAAAGTAAGAGAGTTTCACAAGTACAAGTATACTAAGCAATAAGCATCATATACTACCTGGCCATGGTGAGGTGTATGTCAAAACTCTCATGCCGTTGCCCCACCTGCAGAAGTATGGACTAATTCGATACTGAAGTAGCCATTTGAAATGCTGATCTAACAGCTCAAACCATTCATTGCTTCCGTGCTCAACCCCAAATCGATCTTCAATAACAGTATCAGATATCTAGACAACAGAATTAAAGAACTCCATCCTCATTCGAAAATTCAGTTGCTTTATCACAGAGACTAGTACCAGCAGTCACTAGTAAGTAAAGAGAGAGAAAAGGATAGAATTGCCGAATATTTGCTGTTTCCAGGTGTCTGCTATGACATTCTAGTTTACCTGAATGAAGGAGAAGAAGGAAAAAGAACTACTACCACACAAGATGTAACAATTGATAGCAATCAGTGACCAGGAGCAATTCTCCACAACCAGTTAATGGCTTCATATAATTTCTAACCCAGTGTACAAAAAAGGATACACCAATCACAGCAGGGACAGAAGGGGTAGCTGGAAGCACAAAGTCCCAGACTGTCAAACTTATTTTCAAACGGATTGAAAGGCTAGAAATAGCATCTTCTTCCATCATATCTATGGGCCCATTATCTGAAAAGAAATCAGAAAACAATGGGGATAGAAGAACTCTTCTTAAAGATGAAGTTGCAGACTTGACCCTTTCTACCTAAAACAACAAAAGCTCATTATGAGCAGCAGCTTGGCAAATACAACTTGAGGAATTATAAGAGTTCATATGAGGCATGTAATTTCAAAGAGACCAACCACTTCTTCCAATGGTTTCCCCTCTAAGGGCTCCACAGTATCAAGACAGTCTCTCAGTTCTCTGTATAATTGATGCTTCTCCAGTTTGCTCAGGGATTGGTTTGTAGATCTGTTTCAAACAGAAAAGGTTGACAAATATTTAATGAACTAATATGAAACAGTCCTCATCCCCCCCCCCCCCCAACACCCACAA
>NW_006238958.1:56555-58988 GCF_000226075.1 Solanum tuberosum
AGCGCTCGGGATTGTGGGGCTTCCCCCCCCCCCCCCCCCCCCCCAAAAAAAAAAAAAAGAAAAAAAAAAACTTCAGGACAATATTGTTGTGATGTCGGATATTCCAAAACTGATATACAATTATTTAACTGAAGTAGAGAGGATAGACAATCACTCTGCTTCAGCTTTGGAGGCGGAAATGATGATTTCTCCCTCATATTGACCTGCTGTCTGTTCACTCGGGACATCTATTGATACCCAAATTACTGTAGTTTCTCTGCAAAGCATGTCACAGTAATCATGACTCAGACTTGACTCTAATCAACATAAATGATATGAATGGGAGTATCATGTCTATACCCAGGAAAAAGGTTCAGTTGGCAGACAGGCATATCAAGTGGAACAAGTGCATCAGGAATTCCCAAAACGGGTACTACTCTGCGCAATGTCAGCGACTGGCCAACTGCCAATCTGCAACCAACCAATATCATCAGTAGCTTCACCATAAACAGAATCAATAACTTCACATCATATCCTAGATAGGTGTGAACGAAGCTAAGAACATGGGTAGTGACAAACCTAGCACCACAGGGTGAGCAGAGATCAGTACACTGAACCTGCACAGTTCCAGCAATTCCAGATCCACCCCAAGAAACTTTTGGGCTTATTGCAATCTGAATGCTTTCTCTTTCATTTCTTGCTGCTAATAGTGATATCTACAAGATAAACTCCGAGTCACATACCAAGAAAATCTTGCGACCAGAATGATAACAGAATTTCAAACTACACCTTTTGATAATGAAATTTAATATTTTAAGCAACAAATGCATGAGCATATAAGAAACTTTAGTGTTTTTCCTATAACCCCCACAAGAGATAGAGAGATAGAGAGAGAGAGAGAGAGAAAACAAAAAGACAATCCCTACTTTCCAAGAGTAATTCAACCTAAGGGAGTGCTAAGAGTGAGTAACAAACAAAGAACAAAAGTGGAATAATCTGTATGAAATGCAGAGAAACATTTAGTTTCAACTATAACATCCACTAATAATGAGCTAAAAGGACAAGCGATAATCAAAAGGTCAATATGGTGCACTAAGCTCTCATTATGCACGAGTCCAAAGAATGGTCAGACCACAATGGGTTAATTGTACGCAGTCTTATCTTACATTTCTGCAAAAGACTGTATCCATGGCTTCAAGCCGTGACCTTCTGGGAACACGGGTTCAAAGAAGGGTCGGACCAGGATGGGTATTATATTTCTGCAAGAGACTGTATCCATGGCTTTAATCTGTGACCTTCTGGGCACGCAGAAACTATACTTACTGTTTCACCAAGGCTCCCCTTCCCAAAAGATAATTATAACAAACATTTTTGATAGTGCCAACATCCATGGTGAGGACTCAATGTTTTCCAAACAAACGAAATTTTAATGTCTTGAAACCGTCACAAAATGTATGTATCACAGAAATATCATCATCAGCGTATGTAGCGCCAGATACATTATACACGTACAGATTCTAATTCACGAGGCATGTCTTGTGGTCCGACATTAGCAGTGTTTGGCATGCACCACACATTCAATAACTCCAAAGATGGAACTTTTGTAGGATCGATTGCACCCCTTAATGGTCTTGGATCATTTACGCCAGTGTCACTCCATCCATAAGCTGTCCCACCACCAGCAACACCTTCAACTGGTGGAACAACCATCTCCTGGTGGTCCCCTACAGAAATATCCAAGTTCAAACACAAGAAGATGTAATCTGAAACACCACTCCATAACTATGTAAATAATTGCACTTCGAAGAGAGTTAATGCACATTACTCCCAGGTAAGAAACTTTATAAGAAAAGTGACCCCACCACCACCACCAACCCACAGACACAAAAAAAGTGAAACTGTTCATGTTCCACATTTGAGACTAAAAGAAAAAAGCAAATAGAAAACAAAGAAAAACCGTTTATGTCATACATGCTTCAATTAAAACATCATCTTGGAAACTTAATACCTATGTCCTATATGCATGATGGCATTAGTGAAGAAAGGAACCCATCTAGGGTCTGTGGAATTGTAAGGTTCACTAGACTAGAAATACAGTAAAAAGGTCCATACATCAAGGCTACTCCAGTTTTACTTTCCATAACTCAACTGGTCAAGTCAGATTTAATAAGCATGCTGCAAGCATAACAATAACGGATAAGACATTTTTTCACAGATACGTCTCCGGAAGAAGCGTTGAAACTTGGGTATGTTGAAAAATTTCCGCTGAATAAATTTCTGTCTCTATTACTTACTGCATGAAAGGTCCCTTCCCACCGATTGCATACCAAGCAGAGAGTTAGCACTGATACTTAACTTTTGGCAAAAGAGCAATAAGATCTAGATGCAATAGACACTCAGACAAATGGAAGACCAGAGTAGGGCAGGACCAGGAGGGGGGGGGGGGGGGGGAGG
>NW_006238958.1:59677-159039 GCF_000226075.1 Solanum tuberosum
GAAAAAATGATGACAAAGCATATAATGATAAATTGGAGTAGATGACAGCAACCATGGATTATCTTTTCCATTGAAAATCAAAACAACCTGGAAATTAAGCAGCACTTAGCATATTATCCCAAATTATCATGTACAAGTATTATGTTGTATCACGTGGGTTGATGTATGCTTCTTGAAAGAATATTCTATAGGAAATCGCCACAGATATGCATGTAACTACATCAATCATACTCCGACAGCAGAGTTATGGCATGCATTATCGTAAGCTCTCTGTTAGTATTAATGAAAGGGACACTCTATTTAAAAACCAAACCAAAAATGTAGGTATGGCCATAACAAAGCCTGCAATAAGGTAACAGCTTTCCTACGCACCCATAAATGTTATTTTTTCGCTTTCATGTAACATCTTTTTTTCTTGTTGCGGCGTTTAATAGCCAGAACATGCAATATTTTTCCATGAATCAATCTCTCAACCTTATTTGGCCCCAATTCACTCAGGCCTCAGAACATTTCCATGTCAACAATCCAGTGTACAAGTCACTGGAAATTATATTTAACCTGTGATTGTTTTTTCCTAAACATGCATTGCGCGGTTTGCTATATTTAGGATTTTGTCAAAAAGTCTAGGCTCAATGTCATCAGCAGTGAGATGTAAAATGTGATATCTAACTGGTCAAAAAATGGATAGAAAATTGGTAAACAATTAGGATCACTCCATACTGTAAGCTATTAGCTAATTCCAAATAACAACTGATAATAGAGCTGTTTGCTCAGCAGATGCTACTAATCTAACCCCGATTACCGCCATTTTAGGTGGTAACCATGGAGTCCTATTATAGGCTGATCCTGTACACACACATACACACAATCCTAAACCAAAATGCTCGCCCGCTGCTTATACCAAACAACTTCAAATCTCAAAACAACACGAAACTACAAACTTTCTCACAAAATCCTAAACCTCCTTAGTTCAACACCAAGCTCCTACCATTTTAACACGATTAAGACTCCTTAGTTCAACACCAAGCTCCTACATTTTAACACTATTAACACGATACTCAAACAACATTAAAAACGTATAAAATCAAAAAGGAATTATGAACAAAATTCAACTTCATCAAACGGAGCAACTCGCGCGAAATTGAATCGGAATGACGTGAAATTCGAGGGATCTTAAGATTATTTTTGTGGACAGTGATAAACTAACCGGAGTTCTCCATCACTGTAGTTGCGAAGGTAGAGAGAGTTTCCGCTATCGAATTCCAGTTTCCAGGTGATGATCGTGCTTTGTGATTACACAGAGATGAAATGAGAGTAGTCGATGCTATTGTTGTATTGAGGTTTATATGTAGCTGATGAACTACAGTGAAGGGGTAGAAGTGGAATATATGTAAAAAGTTGCAAATGTGCCGTGTGCCACGCAACCCGACCCGGATCTTATCTCGATCTGGGCCTGCTTCAAAGGAACTCAACCCGGAATTTCTACTTTGGCCCAACACCACGAAAGCTTGTTTGACCAACCTGGAATAAAATCAAACGTATACTCTTCGGTTCAATTTATACTACACTTTTCTTTTAAGTTTCTATTTCAAAAAATATTAATTAAAAATAATTTATTTTCAAAAAATAATATTTTCTACTTATAAAATTACCTAAAAATAAATTTAAATCGCAAATTTTATAAGTGTTCTTTTTAATAGGGATATTGATGCATATAACAAGCATTGATATTATTTTCAGGAAGATTTGGAGTCAACTGTTTTTCATTCGTAATTGTTGTGCTGACTGCACAAAGGAGAGCACATTTCATATATTGAGTGTTTTGATTGTTAATTAAATTTGATTATTTTTTTTTTATATAATCTTGTTATATCACAACAAATCAAGGTTAAATAAAGTACAAGGCAATGAAATGGTGGTTGTCAAAAGTGCATGATGAGCTCTTTTTATATGTTGATAAATTTGAAATAATAGATATATTAAATGTATCTTTTTATACATTTATCTTTCAATTACATGAAATATGTAAAAGATAGAAATTCAAGGCATGTACTCATTTTATACATATTTGAACTTAATATAAGTTATTAAGTTAAGCCAAAGCTAAATGCGGAAGCAAAATGAATTTTCAGGCAATAGTTATATTATTAGAGATCACAATTGAGAACTTATGTTTGCTTTGTTGACTATTATGATATATGTATTAATATTTTTGTTGAAGGCTTGAACATACTTAAAGATAAGTTCAAATGCAATTCTAGACTAATACGATATTATCGTGAAATTTGACTATTTGATTGTCCCAAATCTAATCAAAACAATAAAAGAATCATCAGAATTATTATATGATAAGGCTAAATTTATTACACTGTCAATATTCTTACTAAATGGGTGAATGACTTAAAAATGTTTAATCTTTAATGAGTTGTTTCATTCCTTGACGTAACATCTCTTATTTTTGTGTAGTAACTCAATTGGTGGCATAAGGATTATTTATTTGATGGACTAAGTGAATAACTATTCTTAATATTTTGACTTATTACATATCGATTTTTAAATATACTATTCCACTAGTCGTCTAACGAGATATTAGTTAGTTCGGTATCAAGTTAGTAATGGAGTATCAGAAATCATTTCATTCTCAGATTTCTCATAAAATAATTTTTTTTTCTATCTCTACATAAATTAGTATTCTATAATCATGAATTACAGTAAAAAAAATATATGAAGGACTAATCTTTTAAAATGCACGCACATGAATAATTATTTAACAAATATTCACCTATACAACAACTTATTATTTCAACATTAAACGGGACTTTAGGGTTAATAATATGTACTTTATATATTTACACTAAAAATATAAGTATGATACTTCTTAATAAATTATTGATTTACTACTAAGAAAATTGAGTAATTTACTTCTATATCGACAGGTCATTAATTCGATAATCCAAGACAAATAAGTTAATGTTATGAACTTGTGATTGACTTGTTGATTGTGATTTGATTTTAAACAATTTTAGGTGATACATAAATTGAAACGAGAATTATAATTTTATTTTACAAAATTATTCATATTCGATGTTCGAAATTGTGTCCGAGCCCATATACCACAGCGGGCAACAGATTATAAATCGACTTTCAAATCCCTATTTATAGGCCAAAATTTTGGTTCATAAGCTCCATTAACGCTTCGAAAATAAGCTCGACGAGACACTCCAAATTACGTATTCGAGAAGATTAGCTCAGAGATAAACCCTAAATCGCAATGGAGAGTGCGTTCGCTAGTGCCTCTGCGATCAGCGACCAACGCCAGAAAATCGAACAGTACAAGCACATTCTCTCCACCGTTCTCGCATCAAGCGATATCCAACAAGCCAAGCAATTCATCGATCACAGTAAGTTTCTCTCGCTGTTTCATCATAATTTTGCTGTTAATTTCATGTTCATGTTATATAATTCTCAGCTAAAATAGATGTTAGAAGATTTATATTAGTCAGATTTTAACTGGTTTGAGATTGAGAGGTTGTTTGATTGAGGTTGTGTACAATTATGTCGCGCAGTTATAATCTCATCACAGTTTTGCTGTTAATTTTATGTTCATGTTGTATATTTCTCTGTTGAAATAGATGTTAGAAGATTTATATAGTCATATTCTAACTGGTTTGGGATTGAGCCATTGGTTGGTTGAGATTGTGTACGGTTATGCAGTGCAGTTACTGCCTCATTATAATTTTGCCGTTAATTCATGTTCATGTTGTATATTTCTCAGCTGGAATAGATATAGAAGATATATATAGTCAGATTCTATCTGGTTTGAGATTGAGCAGTTGTTTTGATTGAGTTTGTTTACGATTATGCAGTGCAGTTACTATCTCATCATAATTTTGCTATTTATTTTACATTCATGTTGTATGTTTCTCAGCTGAAATATAGAAGATTTATATATAGTCATATTCTTACTAGTTTGGGATTGAGCCGCTGTTTGATTGAGATTGTGTGCGATTATGCATTGCAGTAACTATCTCATCACAATTTTCTGTTAATTTTATGTTCATGTTGTATATTTCTCAGTTGAAATAGATATAGATGATTTATATAGTCAGATACTAACTGGTTTGAGATTGAGCCATTATTTGATTGAGACTGTACAATTATGCAGTGTAGTTACTATCTAATCATAATTTTGCTACTTGTTTTATTTTTCATGTTGTATATTTCTAGCTGAAATAATAGGTATAGATGATTTATATAGTCAGATTCAGCTGGTTTGCGATTGAGCCACTGTTTGATTGAGTTTGTGTACGACTATGCAGTGCAATTACCATCTCTCTGGCTGTCTAATCATATTTTTTCTGTTTTTTTTTTTATATTCATGTTGTATATTTCTCAGCTGAAATCTAAATACAAGATTTATAGTCAGATTCTAACTAATTTGGGGTTGAGCCGCTGTTGTTTGATTGAGATTGTGTACATTATGCAGTGCTATCGGATGACGTGCCCTTGGTGGTATCAAGACAGCTATTGCAGACATTTGCACAGGAATTCGATAGATTGGAACCTGATGTTCAAAAGGAAGTAGCACACTATACTCTCAACCAGATACAGCCTCGTGTGGTGTCCTTTGAAGAACAAGTATACTTTGATGTTTCTATTTTGTTTCTTGTCAGATTCTTGATAGCTCTTTTGCAGCCTATACTGAACGATACTTGGACTAATAGTAATGCCTTATATAGCTCTAAAATTTGGTGCTTCAGAATGACACTAGCATCAGTTTAAATTGTTTTTTAATTTTGCTTTGTATGTTGCATCAGGTGGTGCATATGTATTTGTAAGGGTGTAGCATTTTGATGTTTGTAATTTCGTTTCTTAGAACTTCATAACAAAACAACAAGAATGCTCTATCAAGAAAAAATACAGAAAGGAACATAGTATGTAGAAAGAGAACTATTGACTCAGCATGACAACATCTCTACCACCTAAAGAGAAGGCCTGTTTTGTCTATTGAAATATGTTCTTTTATTAATGATGGGATGGGAAGTACTTATCAGAAAGAAAGGATGGCAAATTTCTAAATAATTGTCTTTCAGAAAGTAATCTCTTTCTAATTGACCATTAAATTTAGCATCTTTATTTTTATTAAAACCAGTTAAAATAATAGGCTAGAAAAGAATTTGAGTGTAGTACCAGGAACTCAATACATGGGCCACAACCAACATTGGGACCATGGAGTTGTTTATTATGAAGTGTGTTTTTTGAGTTGATGTGTTGAATGGAACTATTGCATATTGACACATTTGATTCCTTTTTGATGGAAGTGATTTTAAGAACTGAATTTTGTGAGAGTGGGCTAGCACCAAAGTCACAGAATTATTTGTTTATCTTGTGATTTTCTGGAAATCATAGTCATCTTAAAATTTGATGTGTCTCGAGTATTTTAGTTTTGAGAAAATGGTACAAATGAAGGTCAACATTGGAACTCAGCATATTATCTGTTGTCATCAAGAGATCTCCACATACGGGTTCTTTTGATCTTTTATGCTTTTAATGCCCATTTCTAAAACAAAATTCCATCTTTTCAGGTGTTGATCATTCGGGAAAAACTTGCAGAATTATATGAGTCTGAACAACAATGGTCAAAAGCAGCTCAGATGCTTAGTGGCATCGATTTAGACTCTGCAATGAGGTCTGTGTTATACTTCTACTTATCTTTGCCTGCCTGCTGCTGCTTTTCTTTGAAACCTAAAATCTCTTTCTTTGCACTGCTTCTTCTGCAGATTTGTTGATGATACATTCAGAATTTCAAAATGTGTCCAAATTGCTCGTCTCTATCTGGAGGTTGGATTTTTCTTTTTCTTTTCTTTCTATTCTTCTGATGCCAAGTAAACATCTCCAAGTTAACGATCCTTGTTTGGTTTGGTGGTGCACCTTTCAACTTGCCTGACAATTGATCTGCTCTAAAGAGAAAGAGGCAAAATCAATCCATCTATATATGCGCTAGAGTAACTTATCAATTTTTTTAGTTGGTTAACTAATAGATAATATATATATATAAGAAAGCAATTAATTACTTGCTAGTTTGAGCTATAGGGCTTCGTTGTAGTGCAAGCGTATTGACTACGGGAATATTATACAAAAGGCGTACATAAAAGTTCTCATAGAATCTAGAATGAAGTTTTGATTCTGTACATGCCATATCATGAATTAGTAGTTGCTTCCAATTTAAAAAAAATGTCAATTGTGTCGAACTTTCCATTTTTGTAATTGTTATGGAATCTCTATGAATAAACTATAGTCCACACAACGGAGACAAAAAAACTAGGTGATTTTTTTCCATTTGTCCAAGCCTTGGTGGATAGAGTTACCGGTACCTATGTTGGTGGGAGGTAGCAAGTACCCTGTGAAATTAATCGAGGTGCGTACAAGTTGACCCGGAAACCACGATTATATAAAAAGGAGTTTTCCCTAGCTCCTTTCTTCGCTAGGAGGTCCACAACCATGTTTAGCTCTCGATAACTTGAAGTTCCTGCATAAGAGCTAGCAATTCAGTTAAGAGTATTTGTGGTGGTAGATATTCTCTCCAATCACCATTTATGTTTCGAATCATACCACCCTGCCGATTCCCCCTGGCTTAGGTTTCCTAATGAGGATCCGTCAATGTTAAGTTTGTTGAAAGTAGAAACCTTTTCCGGGAGGTTCTCAATTAATACTGATCGTGGTCTTGGAAAAAAAAAAGAGATAGTAAATGTAAGCATCTTCGAAGAATCATACTGGGAAAAAGAAAGAGGCCACAAAAGGAGTTGAGCAAGAGCTATAAGAAGAATGTTTACCTCGCCGACAGAATCGCTCTTCCCCTGTTAGAAATTTGGTCTAGTTCTGAATCATTAAATACTTTCAGGAACGTTAGTAGGAAACAAATGAGTGCACTGATTCTTTTAAGAAAAAGGTAACAAATGAATATGTAGCATGTGAGCTCCTTTCTATGTGGCATTTATTCTGCAAGTTGTACCGGTGTTGTCTTTCTTCTTGACATGTAAACCTTTTACGGTGCTAACGTGACTTGTTAACTAGTGTGCTATGTACATTCTAAGTATCTTGGTGTCCTTTCAATTGCATTGTTCTGCTTACTATCAAAAGGAAAATTAGAGTTGTAGATTTGGTTCCTGTACTGCTCCTATGCACCCTGCTATTGTCTGCTGTTTAAATACATTGATCTGAAAAAGTTCAGTTTACTTCCATTATTTTGGTTCTCTTTGGCATTCTAAGTTTCTAACAGTGTCCAATTCCTTGTTTGGCAGGATGATGATGCAGTTAATGCAGAAGCGTTTATAAATAAAGCTTCCTTTAAAGTTAACAACATTAAGAATGAAGTATTGAATTTGCAGTACAAGGTTGTTATCATATGATCTAGGGCATTTTTAATTTTTGAGCATGTCACTGTCACCAGCTAATATGTCAACTATTTCCTGAATGATTATTTCAGGTTTGCTATGCTAGGATTTTGGATTTGAAGAGAAAATTCTTGGAAGCTGCCTTGCGTTACTATGACATTTCTCAGATTGAGAAGCGACAAATTGGTGACGAGTAAGTTTTCCAGAAATACTATTATGTTAAAATAATGCTTCTCTTGACCTTTTTTTATTATTTAAAATTGTCTTGCTAGTGAGTGCATATTATATATTTACAAGCTCTTAGGAAAAAGGTAGCGGACACTTTAACTCTTGGTCTTTGTGTATATGGGCACTTCTTGAATTCAATAATTCGTTGTCAATATAATCTGCGATCCAAGCGGAACTGATAAGGTCCACGGCTTAGGAAAACTAAGAGTATGCTTATGTTCCAAGATCAAAGGTTTAGCTTTTGTCTTGAATAATGTTACACACATCCTGATGTCTGTGATCTTTGTTGTTGGTACTATGCCTCCATTATTTAATTGAGCACAGCATGAAGCTTAATGATTCTTTACGCTACAGAGAAATTGATGAAGCTGCCTTAGAGCAAGCTCTGGCAGCTGCTGTGACGTGCACAATTTTGGCTGCAGCAGGTCCTCAACGATCTCGTGTACTTGCCACACTGTACAAAGTAAGGATGCAATGACTTAGAGCTTTAAATGTTTTGATTGTTATTGTCAAAGAGTGCAACTAATGGGCAGGTTGTTGTGGAAGTTGTCTTTTATGGAGTTGTTGAATTAATGATTTAATGATATTTATTTATTTGAGTTATTGGGATTAATATTATCATGGTTGTATCTTGAATTATTGAAGTTATTATTGTCATTTGTAATTATGATGCTATAAGCTATAATCCTTTCTATCTTTACGAGGTAGGGTAACCGGGTAAGGCCTGCGTAGACCCCACTTGTGGGATTACGCTAGTATATTAGTTGTAAGCTATATTCCTTTCTGGAAATCATGGACTGCTAAATTCAAAGAATATTACGCTTTACCTTCTTCCTTAAGCCCCCAGAGTTCGCATCTTTCTTGCGCTTTTCACTTTAGTAACACTGTTTGTAATAACTAATAACTGTATGAACTTCTAATTCAATGATTTGATAATTGTTCTCGTTTGCCAAGAATGTGAGACCACTCATGGGAAAGGGCAGGTGCATAGCACCAAGGAAATGGTAACAACTAACCACAAATAGGTGATTATGTATTTATATTTGGAGGACATGTCATTCTGTTGTCTAATATCTGCTAAAATTTTGCTGTTACCATAACCTTTGAAAATTTGAGGTTAATTAGTTTTCTCGGGCAACTTCCAGTTTAGATCTGCCATCATGTAGTCATATTTGTATTTTTTTTATGGGTCTCAAATGACTGCCTACACTGATCCCCTCCTATGTGCTATTTGTTCAGTTTTGCTATAACAATTTTTCTTTTTTTACTTATTTTGGATAACAGGATGAGCGTTGCTCCAAATTAAAAATCTACCCAATCTTGCAGAAGGTACTTCACTTGCTGCTTCATACAATTTGCATAGCTCTGTCTCCACTCTCTTTTCTTATACCGAGTTGCCTGTATGCTATAATCTCTTTGCATTTGAGTGTGGATTTTTTATGTGCATATAGTGCTGTGTCAGATTTTTTACCTAGATACTAATTTTTTTAAAATTAAGTTTTGTTTAATTTGAAATATTCAGGTCTATCTAGAGAGAATCTTGAGAAAACCTGAAATTGATGCTTTTGCAGAAGAGTTGAAACCACATCAGGTTCCCCCTTTTTTTGGGTATTGCTTTTTTTCAAAATGTCAAAATACATTATCTGATATTCTTGGTGTATCTTATTTTTTGTGTTTCCTGCAGCAAGCACTTTTACCTGATAACTTCACAGTTTTGGATCGTGCTATGATTGAGCATAATCTCTTGAGTGCTAGCAAACTTTATACAAATATAAGGTAGAAAGGAAGCTTATATTTTCCTTGTTTGTGATTTAGATTTTTCATAGCTCATGCTTTTCTATTATCTAAGCTAATCCCCTCGTTGATCTGTGACAGTTTTGATGAGTTGGGCACTTTGTTGGGCATTCCTCCTCAAAAGGTACCTAATGATGTTGCCAAGCTATTTTTCTTAATTTTTGCTGTTCTTGAGCTAATTTTTTGGGTTTTGTTGTCAACCCACTATCCCGAGTTGGTGCATAGCAGTTGCAACTGCTGTAGGAACTATATGAAAATAGGAGGTTTTAGCCTTTTAGAGCGGTAGGTGGCTCATTTAATCTATTTGCAGTAATTCTTAGTGTCCCCTCTGGACCATTTATTGGGCTACATCTAATCCTTAAAGCAATTATCAAATGAAGAAACAGATAAATTGTTTTCTCATGCTATGCTGCAAATAGCATCTCTCCATCATCCTACTTATGCATTGTTTCTGGTGTAAATCCACAAGTCAAGTTTAAACTGTAAACGCTATCAGGATGATAAAGAAGATGATATTATTTTGAATGCATTTTTGAAGTTGATTCTTAGTCTATTCTATGCTGCTCAGCCTTTGAGGTCTTCTAGTAGAAATCTGATTTTGAGAAAAAGACGTTGCTTCACAGTATTTGGACATGCCTCTCCCATTCTCACTTATTGATTTCCATTTTTTATGTACTAAGATCAGTTTGCTGTTGTGCTTGCCTGACAAGTAATTTAAACACCACACAACCAACGCAATCCTACATGTCAAAGTGTTTCCATACAAGTAATTTAAATATTGTTTCCTTCACAGTATTTGGACATGCCTCTCCCATTCTCGCATATTGATTTCCATTTTTATGTACTAAGATCAGTTTGCTGTTGTGCTTGTCTGACAAGTAATTTAAACACCACGTAACCAACGTAATCCTACATGTCAAAGTGTTTCCATCACTCTTTTTGCTTGCCATGGCTGTTTTGGGTACCAAAATCAATTAACAACTGTGCGGCTTCATTTACATCTGTAACTAATTCTGTTATAACAATTTTTGTCATGGAGGCTGAGAAAATTGCTTCAAGAATGATTTTCGAAGATAGAATGCAGGGATCCATTGATCAGGTAAATTTCTCAATTAATAATGCCATCTACACATTTCTATCTTTGTCCTTAAAAAGAAGAGGAGATGATATTGGGTGATGACTTGTCACTGGCTAACTTTAGGTACAGAGTGTCCATATATGCCATATATACATTCTTGAATTCCCTATGCTACCCGTAGTGCTGATAGTGAATATGCTTGGATTGTAGTTTGATGTGGAA
Source organism: Solanum tuberosum (assembly GCF_000226075.1). NCBI lineage: Eukaryota > Viridiplantae > Streptophyta > Magnoliopsida > Solanales > Solanaceae > Solanum > Solanum tuberosum. The sequence goes on from NW_006238958.1 coordinate 70,394, forward strand.
GATATTATCACACATGATAAATTTGTTTTTAAGCCATTGTATAGTAATTGTCAATGACTATGCACACGAGATGTATTTAACGAGCAATATATGCAATATAATATCAAACTACGATAAATATGGTTGGAGACAAAAAATGAGTTCCGTTGTAGTTTTAGCATCTATTGATTTAAGTTGATTTAATTGTCAGGTTGAGGGCGTCATACATTTTGAGGATGACACTGAAGAACTGCAACAATGGGATCAACAGGTGATGTTGTTTCTAACATATGCTTGGAATCTACCTTATGTTTCTTTTCTCATGGAAATCTACCTTTTTCTTTTGAATCCTAAAAAGGAGAAAGGAAAAATTACCACCCAAGGTTGTGGTTCATTGATCAATGATGTCTAATTTTTTTAATACTAGACTCACATTATCAGTCTCTAGTTCTAAAAATATTCATCAGAACTCTCTTTGATTTGTTGACAACATGATCAATTTTTAATATATGTTATATAACATTTTCCACTCACCATCAAACACTGAAAAATATTTTTCATGAAAAATGACTTTCGTCATACCAAACATTGTCTTTCTTGTTTTCAAGGTTTTATTATTGAAATGATACTAGTGCTGACAAAATTGCTAATCTTTGCAGATCATGGGCCTTTGTCAAGCTCTCAATGATGTTCTTGATAGCATGGCAAAGAAGGGGCTCCCTATTCCTGTCTAGTTTGTTCATTTTGTGGTCATTTTTGAAGAATCGAGTACGATGCTGATACACTCATTCCTCATACCATTTACTGTACTGGCGTCACTCTATATTCTTTCACCAGTTTTAATACTTCGCTCGGAACTCATTTGTCTCTAAGTTAGTTTTATATTGTACATGACACACCTCTCCTCCAAGTTCAATGGTTTATTATGGATATAAATGTTAATTTTGTTACATTTCTCTTTTCATAGGATACTTCTAGGCATTGTATTCTATTCAAATCATAACTGGTTAGTTTGTGCCATTTTCCCAATTTTACCTTCACTTACTGATTATAAAAATGAGCGGATATGAAATTTTTCGTTTGCACTCAGTTGGGGTAACTCTTCTAGTCTAAGCAACTTTCGGTATCATCCACGGCAGTGTTCTAATTTAACAGAGTTTAACAAGTTCTGGCAAGTAAGGACATTTTCAAACGTTTTTCAATTAGCATAAGAAAAGGGGAGAGAGAATAATGATAATCGAACCCTCGAGAATTATTTTATACAATAAGAATTCCAAGCCGCTAAGGGCAATGTTAATTCCTACAACTCTTCTTACTCTCAAGAGAGTTATTCTATACAAAAGGAATTTCAAGCCGTAAAGGGCAATGTGATTTCCGGAAACTCTTTTCATTCGCAAGGAAGGTTTCATCCTGGATGGATTAAACAACTACTAGCTAGAGATCTCTAACATTGGTTCACCAGATGATATCAAGCGCATGAAAGCCGCAGGAAGTGCGCTAGAATATTTTTTGACAGGATTTCCTCACGAGTACCGCTAAGCTATAAACCTTGTCGGTGAGAACATTGGGTTAGAATGTCACACAGGTATAGCTAGCACCATCCATTTCTCTGAATGGGAGAGATCTGATCGGATGTCCGCGTGAATGGCGGGGTACATCCCCTTTGCAATACCTTCTATTTAGTTCCATTTGTTTGGATATTGATGAAACTAAAAGAAGACAAGCTTATTCACTTCGACCCTTACATGGAGATGAGCATCGTCAACATCCCCTTTGCATTACCTTCTATTTAGTTCCATTTGTTTGGATATTGATGAAACTAAAAGAGGACAAGCTTATTCACTTCGACCCTTACATGGAGATGAGCATCTTGACGAATCGAAACCACTTTGCATGAGCATATCATGGTTGATAGATGCCAACTGAGACAGATTCTGCAATTAGAACACATGGTTAAGAAATCTCACAGATTTTCGGTTCTTATTTCAATCATAAATCAAAAGTTAGATATAGTTGGAACGTTTTCTCTACTTTATTTGTTTACCTATAGAGTAACACTATGCGAAGGTTTTTTGAGTACTTTTTAAGTGCCCTCACGAGATAGTGATGAGTTAAACTACTCATTTTGGCATGGAAGCCAGCCTAGTAAACTGATTCAGTTTGCTAAATTTCATTTTTTTTTCTTTGGGCCCCACAAGAATTGGTCATAGTCCGAGTAAATCTAACAATATGATTGTGGTTAAGCACTCACGATCATATAAAGTAAATGTCATGGCATACCTTGAAAGAAAAATTCATCAAGGATAGATCAAGAGGAGAAGGATCAAACTGAGTGAGATCACCACATTCATCAATATTCTGCAAAATGAAATATCAATAGACATTCATGTCAGAGTAATGTTAGACAAGGTACCCTACTTTAAGTTTATTATTCTAACAAGTTCATGTGAATGGTTCTGGTATGTATGCTAAATACTTGAGTAGGCTATGCAGGCATATGCTGAATGGCGCTATGCTGTGTACTGATTACTTGAGTAGGACATGCATCATATGCTGAATGGCAATAGGCTGGTAGGTCCTCTCAAATACAGCATGTAATGAGCTATTTGTGATCAAGTTTTATCCATCTCGATCCATCTAATGACCATATTAAAGTTGAACCACTATTCTCAATCCGTTTTATGTAAAGGGGAAGAATAGCTTCCAGAGTTGATTATGAAACATGCTGATACGAGGAGTATTGAGTATACTTGGACAAGTGAATGAATACATGGAGAACACAGGTTACCTCAAGTCCAAAGTTCGAGGAGAACTCAGAGGTGTCAGAAGCAGAATCATTACAATCTTCATCATCGTGCACTCCACTTGGACCATACCGGGATACAAAATAGCTTGTGTCATCAACACCATCAGTCTGTGGTACAAAGGCCGCCTGCAGACAAACAATCAGAAATCAAAGAAAAGAATCTGCCTCAAACTAAATTATTTCTCTCTTTCGTAGCATGAGGAATCATAGGTCCAATCAAAACCACTGATACGACAGAGAAGAATGGGGAAAAACTTTAATTGAACAGGCTCAAACCCACTCAACTGATTTTTTGTACAGTAAGGCCTACCTTTTGTAACGCAAGATTATCCCAATCAACTCCCCTGAAAAATTGGTGTGCTTTTACCTGTAGGAATGTAGAGTAAATGATGGAAATTAGTACCAAATCATGGTAGTTTCTTTCCATTAAACTAGTAAATAAAGAAGGTAATATTCTTTAGAATAAAAAACACAAGATAACCTCTGATGCTCCTTTTGCTCCAAGGCGCTTATTTGGATCATGAACAAGAAGCCTACAGTAAAACTCTACCACTGAATTAGATCATCCAGCAGACAAAATCGAGAACATCCTATGGTTGAATTTGTAGCCCAAGTAATATAAAAATTTGCCAAGTAATTTAAACTTGTGTTTTAAGGGATGAATGGTATTATTAATGTATAAAATGAAAAATAAATGGAAACTGCATCAATGATGTTCAAGGAGGAAATTTTAGTGTGGGCTTTTCCTAGTTGAATTTTCATGAAGTAATCAAGCAGAGGTAACTGAAGTGAGATGGAGTTATTGAAGCTCAAATGATCAATGAACAAATATAATACGGGTATCAAAAAGATTCCCTAGGCACTGGAAAGCTGGCGCCGGGAGAGCACCTAGGAGCTGGAACGCCATTTTGAGGTGAAAACTTACAATAAGAACTAGAGACATTTGATTTCAAATAATCAAACTGCAGGCACCAAACGATTACCTACCACCAACCTAGTCTATGCAAAACGGATACCTAGAAAGAATAAAACAGTTTGGACTTGACCATCTGATAATCCTTTTAGAGGATGCTAGATTGCCAGAGAAATTGGTCCCAAAGGATGATCATGTATAGAATTTAAAAGGTATTAGCTAACCTGTCAATTAGGTCTCGTGCTTCAAAGGACATCTCTTCTGGGACAGATGGCCAGGGAATTTGCTTGTTTAGCATATTATCAAAGATAACCTGTCAAACCAGAAATTGTAATGTGTTGAGGAGATCAAGTCCATACCTATTGAGAAACTAGAAAGTAATCTGCTGCTATGTATTTGCTGGTGCAACTAACAAAAATAACAAAAAAAAGGAAAACATTGTCAGCTATCATTAAGGACTAGCTGCATTGGAGTTTCATTAACTTAAAAGTCCAACTTAGCATCTGCCAACTGGAGTCAATATCTGTCCCTCAAGGAAACACATGCACACACTAAATTGTTTTAAACTGCAGAGTGAACTTCAGTGAAAGACCAACATTACATGGCCAGGTCACACCTATTTAATATTATTACTGGAAAAATTACTACTGAAAGAGTTACAAAAAAATGCAAAGTGCATGGCGCTCAGAACAGGAGACTATCTATAAGAGTGCTTTACCACCAATTATACATGTAACAATGAACTGCATCATAATACCTCAGGATGTTCAGAATTGAAAGGCGGAATCCCAGTGATGAGTTCAAATAAAATAATTCCTACTGACCACCAATCAGCAGCGCTACCTGTACAAGTAATCAGATGGTTAAATCAACTTCTGTTCCTTTCATTCTCACTGCTAACATCCCTGTTAATCTTATGTTATGTTCTTATGTTTAGATAAAAGCGACATGGGAAGGGAAGTCTAGCATAGCAATTTTTTTCTTACCATGATCTGTTCCAAGAAGAATTTCCGGAGCCAAATAGTCAGGGGTACCAACAGCTGAACGTTGAGATTTATCTGATATATCTGGATTATGCTGACTACCAACATCAGGAAGCGCTACATCCTTTGTATCGGGTCCAGATAGATCATCTGTGCTGTTCATCAGTCCAATTTTTGATAAACCAAAATCTGTAAGCTGATTTAAGCATAGCCAAGATTAGAACATGATGTCCGTCAATAAAGAGTAGAAATATAAACTTGTACAATTAATATGGGGACATCTAGGTGGGGCAGGTGTTTTTATCAACACTGGCACATTGAGAATCACTTGTCTTTCAGCAAAAAAACAATATTTTAGCTTCCTCATCATTAGAAAGATCTCTGATATACTGAACCAACCTTTATGTGCCCATCTTGTGCAATTAATATGTTGTCTGGCTTGAGATCACGATGGACTATTCCTAAAGAATGAAGGTACTCCAGAGCAAGGACCTTAAGAAGGAAAAAACACATCCTTCAAAGGGCTCGAAAGGTTGCAAAATTTCAAGACAAAGATGGTTCAGGAAAGTACCAACTCCGCGACATAGGTTCGAGCTACATCTTCCTCAAGGCAACCAACTTTTTTAAGCAGAGAGAATAGATCACCACCATTAAGATACTCCATGACCAAATAAAGGTAGTCTCTGCTAGTGAATGAATAAAAAAATCGGACCTACAACAGTGAAAGCATCCTCATGAACACATACTCAAACAACTAAATTAGTTAAGGACATTAACTGCAACAAAAACCTAGGCAGAAATGAGGATTATGGTAGAGCAAGTCCCAGCGGATACGAAGATTGATATATCAAGGAATAGATGAAAAGCCCTACTGAGAAGGAAAAATAGAAAAGAGATAAATAATCTGTAATCACCACAAAAGGGTTTCTGACGGTGATCAATATATTACGCTCTGCCAATATGCGCTCAATATCATTCTTCCGCAACAAATCCAATTTCTTGAGCACCTAATAGAATATGAATGACATCATGTTAGAAATCACTACCAATTTGGTCATAACAAAAAAGTTCAGTAACAATCCTATGGCAGAGAAATACTTGGATGAGATATTTATTGATAAACACATGCCACATAACTAAAATAGTTTAATCTAACCACAAACTTCACCAACTTGATCATTCTCCTATTCGCAGGATGCACTGCAAAACTGTTCAGTGACAAAGCAGTAAATTGATTAGCATAGAAGTTACTGCCATGTCTTTCAGGTACTTAAAACCAGCATCTTGTTAAAGGTAACCCCCCACCCCAAGTCAAAAGGAATAGTTAATGCCAATATTCAATTTTTGTTCAAATGACCATAGAAAAGGTCCATAATTCTTCTTATTGAATCCACAACAAGTTCCCTCAGCACTATAGTTAGGATAACTTAAGTGGTAGCCCTAAAACTACTGGTATTCACAAACATAAGGAAAAGAGTAAACTAATATTATTTATCCAAAAGCAAATATAATTATACATTGATTAATTCAAAGTTTAAGGTGACTCAAAAGATACCTTGATTGCAAATAAATCTCCGGTTGACCGCTTGCGCGCCAGAAAAACTCTGCCAAAGGCACCTCTGCTGATTGGTTTGATAATCTCAAAGTCATCAATGCTTGTTCTTTCTTTGTGTGACGTACTTGAAGGAGTTGACATTATACTGGAATGAGATGAATTATCCACTAACATTTTGGAACCTTCTGAATGTCCAAACTCATCTTTTCTATCCACAAGATCACAAGCAAGTATATATTTCTCTCTGCATGAAGTGAAACAGGTGTCAGCTCTGGTTCATCTATAAATTCTAAGATATACATGAGCTCAAAAAGTTGTACCGCAAAAGGTTCTCTACTCGTCCTCCAAATGTATCTACTACAAGCGCTTTAAGCTTGCTATTTTGTAAAATATCTTGTAGGTCTTGCATGCACGCAATTAAAAGCTCATGAGATCCTTCTTCTGAAAGATCAGCTCCCGCCACACAACGTGCTATATCTGCTAATTCAGTCATCTAAGTAGGAAGAAGAAAATCAGCCCATGTAACATGCAGGAATGAGTTAAGTGCTTAGATCTTTATTAAAAAACCTATTGATCCACTCAAGAACAATATAGTTAATTCTGCAACAATAATAATCTAGGGAGATGGAAAATAGTTAAGCTAATACATGAGTTATCAACTTCCGAAACACACCAGCATTAGCTTCACATCATTATCACTCAAAAGACATTAATGCCAAGTTCATACTGATTTTACTTATCTTTAAACTGAAATACAAGTGAGAAACAAAAGAAGTCCTGGAGAATTATTATTATTATTAGGTGGATTATCTTAAGGAAACATAGATAGGTTATGTGTTTCAATTGAAAAAGTTGAAACTATACAAATTCATCCCCTCAGAATAGATTCTCTTATTAATTATATTTAGTACTTCTCTTGTCCCACTTCATTTTTTTTTTTTTGATAAGTGAGATTCTCTTGTCCCACTTTATATGTTGCTCTTTCCATATTCTTTCTTAGGGTGGGGTCTGGTCCAACTCTCGTGCAGACTATTTCATTAGAAACGTGATGTCCTACTAGTATAGGTATTGGAGAACTATACCAAGGCAATGCATATGGAAGAAATCACCTATTTTTTTTGCCTCTCCTGGAACTCGAACCCTTGTCTCTATGTTCTTTAAAACTCCATCGACCGTCAAGCCAAACTCGTAGGTGCTTTATGATACCTTTACTAATTTGAAACATTTCAAGACTTTTGGCATCATTTTCATTTCTATACATCTTTCCAACTTTTAAGAACATCACATTCATTACTGCAATACACAATTAGACGTCAAGTCGCAACTAGTTGGATTAAGAATTCCAAATTCATCAAACTAATATTTCAAATATTACTCCATAGTTTCTTCCACAATTACTAGTATTATATGTAACTCAAATTAATATCTAAAATTTTGTGCAATACTGTCTCATGAAATGTGACAAGAGGGTATAAGAATATTAATACCAAAAAGGGGAATAGCCGGTTAAAAGAAATTCGGGAAAAGAATATAAGAGATGATAACTCACAGATCATAGTCATTAATGGATCTATTATATTCTCTAAACAAAGCACTAAACTATTTCGATTTAGCCCAAATTGATTAATTGGTTTCTTGTGTAGTGTTAACAAAAAAGTTTCTTTTTATGTAAAAGCACCAATGGGCAAAAGGTGTTGTAAAAAATAAGCAAATTCTTAAAAGCCTCTTCATTAGGCCATGATTTCCATGCAGATGTAAAAAGGAAATGATCAAAGAAAGGCTTTTACCCTAGAGAAATATAAAGATCTAATACACTCAAAGGAAGAATGGAAGATTCATCCCAATAATTAAGCTAATCCATATTGCTAGATGATCCTGACCAGCATTAGAATCCATTATTTTGTTCACCTACTCTCTCTCTCTAACTCCCTTTTCCTCCTCTAAGATGATAGAACCTCAAGTGGTATTTTCTCTTTAAGTAATCCTTAGTATATTAAGGAAAATACTTGGATTTCAACTTCGGTGATTCTTCACTGCAAACTTGGTGGATTGCTGGAAAAACACAACAGATATTTCTCATTCAGAGTACAGTGACAAACCTGCTGAACATCCTCTAGCTCAGATTGATTGTTATGATCTAGCCAGTAGTCAAAATTTACTGTCCGAGGGGTAGTTGTCGAGGATACTGATGTCATGCTCCCATTTGAAGATGGTGGACCACCGTTATTGGACTTTGTACCCAAGTGACTCTTCAAATTAACGAATGCTGCTAATGGAGAATCTTCTATACTGGCAGTATCCATCTCATGAAGATCCTCAAACATTCCATCTATCCCTTTGCTTCTCCACTCACCCATATTAGGTGAATAACCTTCAGATGTGTTTCCGGAATTTTCACTTTTCACTTTTGAATTTTCTTGGATCTCAGAAGTTGCCTCCACAAGCTGTTCCAGTAATTCGGCAAACTTCAAAAGGCGTTCATCGACATCTAGAGATTTCGAATCACATTTGTCTGCATAAGCACATATGTAGGAATGAGGCTCCAAGTGGATAGTGGGAACAAGTTCCTCACAAATTCTACAAATCACCAGACTAGAATCATCCAAATACTGTTGTCTACACTCGTTTCTCAATTCTCCACTAATTTGGTCGCTGATATTGTTCAATGGTTTCATGTTAGACTGAATATCAAGAGGGTTATTAAAAGATGATGTTGGTTCAATAAACATGGAATCTTTTTCGAGCGCAATGACACTTCCATCCAAGATAAATTCAGATTTCTGCTGATGTGAGTGAGAGGAGTTTTTTGATGTCTTTTCTTCCTCCAAACTGCATTTGCCACCGGCCTTTGTGTTCAACTTACAACCTGCTCCCATATCAGAAATCCTTCGCTTGAGAACCCAATCCGTTTTAACAGAAGGGATTCTATTTAGACATTCTTTAAGCTTGGCCAGAGATGTCTCATCAACTGGCTCACTGTCTTTAGCAAAATGCAACACCCTTGTGCACCGTGTCAATATAAAAAGCATGCGTGTCAACAACCACTTCAAAGGACCGGTTTGGCATTCTTGTCTTCTTATTGTAAGGTCCTGGACAATTGGTTCACACTTGGAGCGAAACTCTAAGCAGGTCATCTTGATACACTCTTGAGCAAGAACAACAAGTTCTTCAGCCATCTTTTGTCCATCCAGAGGCAAGGAATCATTCTTCTGTACAATTTCTACAACCTCCTGCAAGAAACCACCTAGCTCTGTGTTCACCGCTTCTTTTGCAGCATCAAATCTCAAACGAAGAGATCCAAGCAGCTCCTGCATGTCATTCCATGGAATCAAAGTTAATAATGAACATCAAAAACCATATCAGCCACCCAACTGACCTACTTATCTTGATCATTATACTCTGAAACGAATGTAATTCCTTCATATGCTTATCTCTTAACACCCTTACATATTATCTGGAAGTACCAAAACCTAATTCCTTCCTATGCTTATCACTTACCACCCCTCACATAATAAATGGAAATACCAGAACCAGAAATGTAAAAAGAATTACCTTAAGATCATTATAGCTGTGAGCTCGTGGAGGTGATGGTTGAATGCCACCTTTTGGACCTAGCTCATGTGAAAAACTTTTGAATGTTTTGCTTGCTTTACTAATAGGCATTGCTCCTTGGGAAGATTGCCTCACTGTCACATGCTTTCCCATCATATGCACATTCCTTCCAGGACCCTCCTTGTCAGCCCCCTAAAATTGCAAATTATCATCCAGCGAGACACATGGTATCTCCAATTACCATCAAATAAAAAGCAGAAACATAGCATAGCACATCCAGAGTAACTTGATGAAACTAATTTTATGTGCAAGCTGAACCATTTCTTACCTGATTTAAAGTAAAGCCACTACCAGCTTGATCTAAATCCTTAAAGATATAAGACGCAAACCAACTAGCTATCTTCCTGCCTTTACGGTGTCCTGTTAAGTAAAGGGACCAGAATTCATTAGAACAGAGATCAATTAGACAGAAAAAAAAAAAAGAGCTGCCGAGAATTACAGAAGCTGATCTCCTTTGAGTGCCTGCAGATTCCATCCAATTGAGAACACACATACTTAGGTAATTCAGAATCAAAGTAATTTTAAACCTTGACAAGGAATTCCAAAGTTTAGGTAATAATAAGTAATCCGGAAGCACTAGCCATTAGTACAACATGGGTAAAGGTGAAAATAACAGTTGGATTGTTTAATAGCTTAAATTATACTTGCTCAGACTGCAATATCAGGGAGATATATGATCAGCTTCCCCCCTCGCAAACGATCTTCTCCATTCATATGGTAGGATAGAGTACATGAATACTTGTTCATTCAATTACTGATAGACGTCACCATTAGACTGTGCATACATTCATTACAGATAATATTCTATATATACCAACTATATTTTAGTATTTTACCATACAGCTTTCAGCTGAAGTTTTTTTCAGCTGAAGGACTTAAGTAATTAACAACGGAGTACTTTCAATGGCATCCGGATGTCCAATGGCAACATCAGGTTCAGCCTAGCACGTGACTGGATCAAACAGTAGAAAGTTTCTACTCCCTCCATTCCAATGCAAATTACACTCCAAAATGCTTCACACCACTCCATAGATAATATTATTCTATACTATTTTCAAAAATTTCATTTAACTAATCAAATTTTAAACTTCGATGCCACTTTTATCCATTACTATAATATTTCTTCCACTGCCACAAATCGAATTTAAAATTTCACAACCGAAAACTCAGCAACAGCTCGAACAAATATCGTGATGCATATAATACAAACGTTAACTATATTTAACAGCTGAGAAAAAAAGCAGATTTAGCAATATGACCTTTCCGTCCTTTTGATGCAGCTCTTTGGTCCTGCTTCAAACGAGGTGTAGAAGCTCCAGAACGAGGAGAAGACTCATTCAACTTATCGGAATCTACTACAAGCCTTGAGCTCGGCCTATCCTTCGACTCAAGCCTCCTAGTTTTAATCCGGTTCAAACCGGTCGGAATCCCGGTCTCCGGCGACGACTCACCGCCGTTCCGACTCGGTTCCGCCATCAAAAATTTCAAAAAAATCTATAATAACTAGTTTAACGAATTTATGATGAACACGATTATGAATACAGTGGAAAAAAATTTCAGAATTCGAAATTTATCGGAGTGAACAGTTGGGTTTTGGTGAGCGGTTGTTGAAGGGGTAACGGCTTCCAACTTTCAAAACGGAAAATGGAAGAGAGAAAAAATGGAGTGATAGCGTGTTTGTGATGTTCTTCTAATATATTACATACAAAAATCAATGAGAAAGTTTTTTTCTTTCTCTTTATTGTTTTTGTTTTTATTTCTTCAGGATCTGAGTTGCAAAAGCTTAAATGTTTTGCAACTCTGATCCTATTTCAGAGTAGTTGGAATTCTACCAAAAAAAAAAAAAAACTATTTTTACTTCTCTTAATTCTCCCTTTTTATTGTTTTTACTGTAATAGATCTGTGTCACTAAAAAAAATACCAAATAAAAAAGCTTTTTTCCTTTTTTTTATTTTGTATAATTTTATATATGTTTAGTATTCTTTTTTTTTAACTTAACTTATATAATACTATTGCCCAAAATGGGTACACAGGACCATAATATTAACCAAAGTTTTCCACATTTTTAGTTGGAGTTAATGGTAAAAAAATATATTTAAACTATTATCTTTTCGAAAGTTTTATATCTCAAATTTTTACCTAAGCTATTACTTTTTCACTAGTTTTCTACCTTAATTATAACAGATCTTGATATTGAGTTGGTCCTATTGAAAATAAATATTTGGCCTACTCAACATCGAAATGTATTCTAATAAGAAAGTGATACTGTGATAATTTAGAAATGTAAAAAAAAATTACATAGTTGATATGAAACTTGAAAAAAAATATATTCATTTGAATTGAATTTTTAGTTATTACTACTAACTACTATTCAGCATAAAAATGTGTGCATGAAAAAAGAAATGCCTCTCTTTTTGTGAAGAAAGGAGAGAATATCACGGTTTTATAGTGACTTTGTACTCCATAGTGAAGGCATGATTTTTACAAAGTTCAAACATATATATATATATATATAATATAATATAATTTTTCGATGAAAAAATCTCATTGATAATATTTCATATAAGATAGTCACTCTCAGTGGCGGCTCTACAGCTTTGAAAAAAAAGCAACTGCCTTAGGCCCCAAAATTTGAGGGGCCTCATTTTTTAAAAATACAATAGGTTATACATATATTTTTTTTAAAATATCGCGTATAATTTGTAGAAAATATAATTTTTTCATAAAAGAGCAAGGAAGTAATAGAAGTTTGACAAATTATGAGTACTATGTCTCAAGAAAAATTAAATAATTGGCTATAATAAACTTCATAAAAAATATATATTCGAATTTAAGGCCTCCATTTGAATTTTGCTTTAGGCCACCAATTTATTAGAGCCGCCCCTCGTCACTCTACTAACAGATGCATTCAGCAGAACTAAAAATAATTTAATATTTGACCATCTATACTAACAGTTTACTTTATTTAATTTTGTCTTTCTAATAAACATTTAAGGAAATAGATTACGTTGACAAAAGAATTATTAGGAGTTATTTTTTTAGCCATTGTACAAAATATAAATAAATCAAATATAGGGTGGCAAAGTAAATGAAGAATAATTCCAATTTGAAAAGGACTCATTTGATGGTGTTTGGGCAACGGCAATTTCTCAATTTTGGATAAATATAAAAACTGATGAATTTGCAACGGTACTCCATACAACATTTTCTTTGAGTTGTTTTATTCCTATCAATGACGTATAGCATATCAACAATGACATATACCAACATGATTGAATACGGAGGCGGATTCAAAATTTATATTATACGAATTTTCATATCTACAGGTACTTGTTATAACTTTAACAATTTTTTATACATAAATTTATGTTATGTGTCAAAAGTACTAAGTTAAGGGGTTGATTGGTAATGAGATAGAATAGACAAATTATCTTATCTTATGAGATTAGTTATCTCATCATGTATACGGGATAACTTATTCTATCATTATAGTACAAATGATGAGATAAATCCTAACCAAACACATAATAAGATAATCTTGCATTTTATTCTGAGATTATTATCTCTTATACCAAACAATCAGTAAGTATCTACTTGCAATTGTCATACTCAACCAAGGATTCTCCTATCCTTGATAAAACTATCTTGACAAGATTTAAAGGGGGAATCCTCGAAAGGCATACAAGTGTGTCTCTCATACATACAACCCTATGGGCCCACACACCCCGACTTCTTTCTCTCAACCGCACGCCGAAATAACAAAGGAATTATGTTGAATTCAACTTGTTTGAACTAAGACGTAGTTATGTTATATTGACATAATAAATGTTTGTTAATGTGTTGATAAGTTAAAGTCGGTAAATATTCTACCTTCTTCTGACTCAATTTATGAAATCACGTTGGATATACTATTGTGTTATTGTATTGACTCTTGGTCTAGCATGCCAATTTTTAGCAACACGGCATGGAAAGCTTCAATCGAGTAACTAGTGGAAGTTTAATTATGAGAAGGTTTGAATAAATTCCAAATAGTAAGCCATCACTTATAATAATAAAAATAGGTGAGTAAAAATGATTGTTAAAGATGATGTATTGCTTACAAAAAATTCAAAAAAAAATATATATGGTCCCCTCCACTTCGAAAGGCCAATTTTCTTACTTAAGAATAGGACGAAAACTTATTTTTGATAAAAGAATAAGAAAAACATTTGCATTCTTTTGAGAAAAATTAATTTCAAAGTTTCAAAAGACTATACCAACCCAATTTTTAAGTGTTTTGTGTTGCCTAGCTTTTTGACCTATAGGAGCTCAGGCAGATGCTTGCTTTATCTTAGTTTTATAGGCATGGGCGGAGCCATCTTAGGTAAAGGGTGTCGGATACACATTGGCTGTAAAATTAACTCTGTAGGGCATAAAGTTTAAAAAATAAAAAAAGATTTTTAAATCTTGTGGTCTTAAACATGTTATGTGAAGTGTTGAAATTAGAAAACTTATTAAATATAGAAAGAGATTGTTTTGGAACGGACTAAAAAGAAAAGTAAGACCACTTAAATTGAAAGGGATGGAGTAGATTATATCGAATATCTAGAACGTGATACATAAAAAGTAAATCAATTATGACTGTAGTGAAATGATAAGTATTTCTTCGTCTTTTATTAAAGATCTCTAGGTTAAACCATGAATATAGAGTTGCATCCTTTATGCTACAATGTAGAACTTTCGAGCACAACTGATGAACAATTCTATAAATAGATGTATGTCCATTCCCTCCCTTTTCTTAATTTGGTAGGGACAGAAGTTTATCCTATGAACCTATTTTGATAACTTTATTAGACTGTAAAAATAATTTTTTTAAATGATTATAATTTATCAATCAACTAAGATTCACTTTCAAACTAGTTAATATTTGATTGGAAGAACCCTTTGTACCTATTAGGCTATTACAACAACATACACAAGACAATCCTACAAATGAAGTCGGGAGATGGTAGGATGTACACAAACATTGCCTCTACATTTGTGAGATAGAGAGGTTATCTCCGACAGACCCTCAAATTAAGTGTACATCCTACATGTGACTTATTCTAAGTTGCGTATGAACTTTTGTCTTCTGTTAGATAAGTCCTAATAAAATCACCAAATACTACTAATACAACTCATCCTCTACCAAATCATATACTTGTGCAACTTTATGTCCAACCAAGTGTTGATAATGATTTACACAATATTCACTATTCTATTGTATATAAAGCTAATACTGGTGAACAATATTTTCTACAAAAACATTTTACACTATAGTTTTCTTTGTTTCCACCCGGTTTCTCCTACCTGCTTTAGAACCTGGTTAATTTGGATTCATAATCGAATGTGTAGGATAGGTGGGAGGTGGTGACACACAACGACCAATCCTGAAAGACCACTCTTTCGCTCCCTAGAAAAGGTGACTTCATTTCCATATCTCGAATCCAAGACTTTTGGTTAAGGATGGAGGAGTATTTACCCATCTTAAACAACCTTTTATGGTCATTTACACTATACTAACACTAAGGTTTTGAAACTAATAGAAAATATCTCGTTCATAGCTATCAAATATTACTGTGCAAATCTGCAGTTTCAGTATTAAGGTATACTCTACTGCAATTTGCAGTAACTTCCATTTATATGAAGAATGACATCTCACATCTTTATAACCTTTCTATTTCTTGAGCCTTGACAAACTATGCCTAATGCTGTCCCCTAAGGTTTAATTTGTTCAAGGAACACTTTTTGACAAGTAAATGAAATAGGCAGACAAAATCAAAAGGCATTCTGCGAAGACTATAACAAATGGACTATTTCTCCCTCTCCTAGCCACCCGAAGGAAAAGGAAACAAGGGATTTCTACAGAACATCACTTGCACTAAACTTAAGGCTACTACTTAATTGTCCATTAGAATCATCAGGATTTTTCACTGTGATACTTTGTTCGACTAAGTAACTGTGGTAGGATTATCATGGTTGCTTCCTCTCAGCAAGAAACATGAGCAAGTCCTCACAAAATGAAGTCATAACAAACGTCTTTTACATTGATTAGTCTACTTCAAAAGCCAAATAATGACCAACTGCCTAGATCTTGATCTGATGTCAAACAATTCATGAGCATATATAAATTGCAAGCAAACATGACCTTAAAAGAGTATGGCTCAACCTATGATAAAATTTGAATGAAGTGTTCACTTACATGAGGAATGGAGCATTAAATGCACAAGCAGGAATTGTAAGAACCTTGACATTCCTGAAGGAAGTTCTCCTGTTAAGCTTAGTTTCCATCGAACAGAGTAACAGATATATATATATATGATGGCGACAATAACAATAAAACTAAAGAGTTCCAGCGATAAGTACCTTACTTCAATTGTACCCACGAGGCTCCTTTGTCTCCATCTAAGATAAGTTAAAGTGAAGCTATTCTACCACGTATTAGTTTTGGCCTCGGCGACCAGACCAAAGTAGTAACCAAATTCTTGTTGGCGAGTATTTATGAAAAAAAAATGAAATTCTAGAAACTCCTTTGAGTTCCATTGATCATGATCTCTCCTTTCCTTTTTTTTTTCCTTTTTTCTATTTGGGGATGGGGGTTCTGCTTATCTTTTCCGCCTTGATCTCAAACTCATATATATTTCAATAACTATATGAATAATCTCCACTAGAACTGAATTTACAGATGGATTGCGCGCATACTTGAGATAAATATTTAGCATAAATGGAAAAGAGAGAAAAAATTGTTAACAGACATCTGCTTAACCTTGATTATCAATTCAAGGCAATCAGAACTGAAAGCTCAAAATGTTCTTTTTATTTCCTCTCAACACGAGTAACCCGTTGCAAAGTTACAGCTATAGATTGTCAGCTTCCCCACGTGTCCAAATGACAGTATGGTGCTGAAACACATGTACCATACATGAACTGCAGGTTACTTGCCATCATCCACAATTTGACTGTTTACAAACAGGCTATCTCTCCTTTTTGGAAAACCTGGTGTTTCTAGATTTGTCCCCCTAAATTTTAACTCCGAGGTAGTTCTAAAGTTGGGATCAACAGAGGCAGGCCTAGAATTTGTATCAGCAGAATTCGTTCTATAGGCACCTGCCGTTCCACCAGAATAGCGAGATGGAGAGACATACCTTCCAGATGGACCTCTGAGGCTGCTACCCCTAAGATCCATAAGATCTGCATTCCTCGATGAATCAGGATAAGATCTGTCACCCTGGCTGGATCCCATTGGAGCCCCACTTGTAACACCCGTAGAAGGGAAAGGATCGTCAGGTCCCCAGGAGGTAAGAGCTTCCTTTTTCTTGGCAAAAAAATAATATGCACCTAAAAGAAAAATGATGAAAAATAAAACAGGACTCGTCCACAGCATAGTGTTGAACTCATTTTTGAAAACTGGAAGGTTTGAGCGATATATCCCCAAGTAACCACTTCCCAGTCCAAGAATAACCAGCTTTTCTTGATCACTGGCAACTAAAGGAATAATGTTTCTACTTTTATCATTTAGTTCCAAAGATTGAGAGCTCAAAAATGATGCTACAATCTCATCATGACCAACAGAGAACAAAAGCCTTGGTCCACCAGACCGCACGTAATGCAGCGATGACACGTTATACAGTGATACCTTCTCCTGGTTAGCAACAAGCAAATATCCTTTAATTGCCTGAAATGATAGAGGCTCAGCCATCTCTAACTTCCTTTTGGATCTAACCCTGCACTTGAAGTTCATATTATCACCTAAGAGTAGCACATGAATCAAATCACCATCAGATGTAAACCCGTATGCTTTCGACCGTTCAGTTGCATCAAATACATAACTCTTAGCAATAGAATTGTTTAAACCTTCACATTCAGATTCCCTAATCTTCATGGTCCTCAAGTCTAATGACCCTGCACCAGTCTCAGTTAGAAATAGAAGCCTTTGTTTCAAGAACGCAAGTGGCCTGCTCTTTGGCGTTGTCACCCCATAAACTGTTCCATTCTCCCTAAAAACCCTTAGTTTCCCACCAGAATCCGTGGACAAGATATACCTATTTCTTCCAACATGATGCACCTCTAAACTTAAAATCGAAGACCCCCCTTCCTCGATTTCTGGTGAAGCAAATTTTCCTACAGTTTCCATGCGAAGAGCAGCCCTGTCATCACCATCAGGCACTACTACCTCCCAAATTCTATGCATCAAAATCCCACCATTCTCATGCCCCGTAACAACCACACTCTCATTCTTATAAACAGACAAGTACGACACATAGGCTGTTATTGGTGAACTCATCGACGTTTGAAATTCAACCAAAACTTCTCCATTTCTAGAGAATGCATACACCTTTCCGCGATCATCGCCAATGGCAACATACTTACTCAGTCCTTCAGCATCTCTAAATGGTAACACATTGATGCTAGTTGCATCTGATCCTAATCTCACTGCAGATATAAACTGAAACCTCTCCAACCAAAGAGGACTATACTTTGTAACAGACACTTTATTCTCTAAACTACCCTCACTACCCACAAACCCCTCACTTTGAATCTTCTTTTTTTCACCCAAAACAACCTGCTCTTTACCTTCCAAGTTTTGAAGTTTAGGGTATTCCAGTAATCTTGATTCTAACCTAGAAACAAGCAAGCTAAGATTTTCAACAATCCCTTCTAGTTTTTCTATTTGAAGTTGGTGTCTTTTTAACAAATCTAAAGCATCAACATGTTCAAATTTCTCTTCAACCCCAAGATTCTCCAACTTCTCTTCTTCAATTACAACTTCAGCAAAAGCTCTAAAAACCCATGAAACATGAAATAACAAAAGCAAAGAAAATAAGAAAATCTTGCCTTTGTGTAAGCTTGCCATTGCAGAAACTGATATTGGTATCAAAGCTCTGAGGTCATTAAGTTACAGATCTTGATATTTTCTTTTTTGATGAATTTTACTGTTCAAGATTTGGAAGATCAAATGAAAAATCAAATCTTTTTTTTTTTTTTGCTGAATATCCTCAGTTGTTCATGAGTTTTTTCTTCTTCACTATGGTATACTGTGCTTTGGTGGATTTTGATTTTAGGGCTAACAAGTTTTTTATTTCAGTTTTTTTCTTTTTTCTTCTTCAAGCGAAGTCCAAAGCTTGACACTGTAAGAACGAGAGAGGATCTTGTACGTTGCACCCCCATGGCATGTACCAGTAGAACTTAACAGGAGCTGATAAGTGATAGGGGTAGCTAACGGTTATGTCTTGTTTCGTAATGTATTCTATTGTATTGTATGGTATTGTATTATTTTAATAGACATAACTTGCTACATACTGTTTCATAAGGTATCATATTGAATTGTATCGTGTGATATTGTTTTAGTGAATACAATGTGGTTGGTTAGATTATATCATTCTCCGTCATTATGCATACATAATTTGATGATAAACCTACAAGAAAACTAGTGTATTGAATAGAGATACTATAAAAAAATTAGGTTAAAGGAGTATTAAATAATAAGTCAAAAATAAAATGAGAAGAAAATGGTAAAGTAACAACGCGATCATATAAAATCGATTGTCGCACAAATTGGGTCTTTGTTTTATTACCTAACGATAAATTTAAACATACCATACAATAAAATTTAAATAATAATCAAAACAAACATTATATTTGAACTAACAATACAATACACACAAAAAAGTACATGTGAATCTTGTTTTTTTTTCTTGAAAGATTGAATCTACTTATATTGAAAATGTGTTTTTATTCCAACTTTTTTAAAGAGTGGCAATTAATGGTTCGCTAATCAATTTAAAAACTATTGTCGCCAATACTAGAGGTTAGAGAATCAATTTGTTAAAACATATTTTCTTGAATCATAATTAAATTTACTGCCTTATTTTTTAGTATATGATATGTTAAAAATATTTGTTTATGTGCATTTATATATAATATGTGGATGAGGATAGGTTTGCATGGAGGTGGGGTGGGGTACTTGCATAGGGAAGATAGGATGGTGATGGGGTAGGCAAGTTTGAGGTGGGTGGAGTATTAGGGGGAATATCATTTATTTTTTCTATTCTTAAAATCTCAACCGAAAAGTCTTTTTATAAATATTTTTCTTGGATCTCTGACTAATGCCTATAGAAGGCGTTTGATTATGAATTTTTTTATATATTTTTTTGAAATTTAACTGCAGAAAACTTGTTTGGCCATAATATTTCAGAAGTTGAATTCCAAAATTTTCAAGAATTTTAAAAATAACAAAAAGATGTTTCACTTTTTTCATTCCAAATTACTACAAATAGTCAAAAAC
This sequence comes from Solanum tuberosum, assembly GCF_000226075.1. Taxonomy (NCBI): domain Eukaryota; kingdom Viridiplantae; phylum Streptophyta; class Magnoliopsida; order Solanales; family Solanaceae; genus Solanum; species Solanum tuberosum. The sequence goes on from NW_006238958.1 coordinate 90,545, forward strand.
AAATCCAATTTTTCAAAACCTATTTTTTTTTCTTTCAAATTTTACAATGAAAAATGATCAAACGAAAAGAATGATTCACATGAAAACCACGTGAATAACGAGTAGTCAAAGAAACAATGCCATAGATACAATTGAATAACCAAAACAAACATTTATAGCCCCTCTTTTTCTCCTTCCTAATCAGTTGTGTACTACACAACTACTTACTTCAGTCGAAAGTTTCTCGTATTACTAGGAGAGAAATGGTTAAAATACCAACATTAGCAAAAATTGAAATGCACTACCCTGTAACTACCAAGATGGTCAAATGAACAAACTTGAAGCTGTTGTTGGTACTGAAGAATCCTCAGACAAGAAATGGATGAAGTATTAATGCTAATGAAAACAATCAAGTAGAAAAAATTGACAGTCTTCCATGAAGAAAACACAAAGTGAATACAAGAACAAAAGGCAGGAACGCTAAAAGATTTAGATTGAAAATCTCAAAAGTCAAAATCACCAAATAAAGCTAGGAAGAAGACAGCAGATACATCATTTTGATGGAGCCCTAAATCATTAATTCGGGTAAAGTCGGGGCATCAAAACATGGAAGTGTCTTGAAATCGGAAGATTGACAAAAAGCAACTTTGGATCAATACTCATGTTGGTAACCATAAACCTATTATACAAAGCAAAACGAACAGCTCACTTGTGAATCAACAAATTGAGCTAGAAAACAATAGATGAAACCCAATTATGAAGGGTAGCCAGAAGTAGTTGCATCCAAATTATTGCAGAAGAAACAGAATCACATTTCAAAGTCCCACGACGTCTCAGCACTTAACTTTGGGATTTTCCGTTCCTCAAGCAAACAGAGAGATGCACAAATCTGGAGACAGGAAGAGAATCTCGAGTCAGGAGTGGTCTCAGGGAATCAAAACAAAAAATGAAGAATTTCTTTAGATGCTTTACATAGTTCAATATCTATCAATAAACCAAACCTTGAACACAAGATCAAGAAGCACTGGTTTATATATTTAAAAAAAGAACAGAAAAAGGGCAGCCATGCATGTGCATGAAGCTCCCACTGTGCGGGCGTCTGGGGGACCACATTGTCGATTTCACAGAAGGAAAAGCAAATGACAAGCATGAAGTGAGCTACCATAAGGTTGATCTCGTTACTATTCGGTCAGAACAAAATAAGGCATGGAGGATACAAGGAAAGAAGAAAAAAAGACACAAACAAATTTAAATTTAAAAATGAAAATAAGAAACTGTCCACTTATGAAGTTCATTCTACAACAGATGATCAGTTTTTTATGCTGAATTATCTAATATAAGTGAGTGCATGTTTTTGGTTTACAGCATAAGGATATAATCTAGCTATAAATGATTCGTGTTCATTTTAAACGTCATCAGAAACTGGGGAACATTCAATTAGGACGGGCACGGGTAAAAACGAGAAGCTTAAAACAATTTCATTATGGTTCAACTATCAAATACTTCAACAAAGATTTTCACACAGAATGCATAACAATAGTGATGCTGATAAAATATCATGGCTATAATAGATGTTATAATTTGTGCATTTCATTGCACATTGTGATGGCATATCAATCACTTATAGGTGAACATGAATGAGAACATTCTTATTCACTATTAACAATTCAAGGCCATTTTTAAACTGGTTCATCTCTCCACAACAATCAAATAGAAAACATATTTATGGCAACATAATGGATCTAAGCTGAATTCCCACAAAAGCAATGGCATAACTGCAAAAAATCCAGATATGTGTCCTACTTCATGATCTATCATATCCAACAATGCTTTAATGGTCGCTTGCACTAATCAGGGTAAAAGATCTTTTTGTGGACGCTTATTGATGTACATCAAAAACAGAAAAGTCGAACAAATGAGTCAATGAATCAATATGACATGTGAACATTTATATTATTAAAACCATAAAATGAACTCTCATTTTTTTAGATTTTTCAACATGCAGCCTTCATCCAGACAAGAAATTGATCAACTTGTGACATCAGGGAAGGATAGGCCCTTCTCGGACTAGACATAGAATGCAGACTCGCAATAATGAACAATTTACAATAACATCAACACGTATGTTTAATAACTGAGAAGAAATGATAAGAAACAAGCAAAACCAATAAACCTCGCAGAGACTTTATACAAGTGCACTACGATCCCTTCATCATTAACCTTCGATAAACCCCGAGGTATTTACATTCCGACCACTTAATGTTGTAAAAAACGGTCATATAGTTACAGATTATTCCACATTCTGTGGTTTATAAAAGTCTGCAATGACACGGCCAACAAGCGTTTAGGAAGAATTTTGGCACATGACCAGTGCAAATACAAGTGGAGTAGAATGTACACCTCCAACACATTCTTTAATGTTCACCAAGTTGTCTGGTAAGTAACAAGTAACTTTTAAAAGCAGTGTCACCAACGATTACTTTTGTTGGAAAATGAGATCAACAAGCTAGTGAGCCAACAAATTCACAAATGTTCAAAAAAAAAAAAAAGCTAACAGAAATAAGCCCCAAAAAACATAAGCAAGCCAATTGAAATTTCAGTGCCAACTATAGAATAGTTTAGCTTTGTAATTCAACTGCAATGGAAATTGCCAATGAAAATATGGATAGAAAGCTTGAAAGTTATACCTTAAATGATCCATTTAACTTTGAACTCCTGGACCATTCGAGCCCCAAATTCCTGCTTGTCGTCTGATAAGTAGCCCTAAACACATCATCCCCATAAACTTTACGTGATACCATGAAGTCCCACGCATTCTTTGCTGTATCATAGATGGGCTCAAAAGTAGTGATTCCTCCATGGACATATGTGTACTTTAATTTACAACTTCCCGAGCCCATCACGTGATTAGCCGACACCTTGTTGGCGGAATCAACCACCAAAGTTCCATCCAATATTGTTCGCTTGTCTCCATGAAAATGAATGTAATTCAAATTCAATGGCTTCTCCAGAACCTTGATTGAGTTCATAAACTGAAACCTAATGTCCTGAAACCACAACACTTTGATAATTAAGAGCTAATGCCAATCTACAAACACAATCTATCAATCAACTACATCTCAATCCCCTTCTATTTAACTAGAGTATTTTTCACAGATGGCCTAAATTGAAACCGAATGTCCAAAAACTATAAAACTTTCAATAGTGAACATTAAGAGCTAAACCGAATTCGACACACAATTCACTTAATTAACCAACTACGTCTCAATTCCAAACTAGCTAGGACTGGTTACATAAATCAATTGTATATACTCTATTCTATTTTTAACTAGACTACTTTTCACTGACGGCCTAAATTGAAACCGAATGTCCAGAAACAGCAAAACTTTCTACAGTACACATTTTGAGCTAAAGCGAATTCTAAAACACAACTCCGAGTTTGTTTGGGTTGGCTTTTTGAAGTGTTTGGATGAATAAAAAAGTGCATATAAGCACAGCCTTAAGTTAGAATTTCTATTGCTTTTGGCTTATAAGTCACCAAAGTCAAAAGTCAACCCAAACAGGCTCTCAATCAATTAACCAACTACATCTCACTTCCAAACTAGTTAGGATCGGCTATGTAAATCAACTGTGTACATTTCGAGCTAAGAGGAATTTAGAACAAAATCAATCAATTAACCAACTACATCTCAATTCCGAACTAGTTAGAATAGTATAGGTAAACCATGTGTATATATCCCATTCAATTCACTAACAATTTTCACTATATCGACGGTGATTACTAAAACTGACATATGCAGAATCGATTCCAGACCTTCTTTGGGACGTTGTAGTCGACGATGAACAATCCAGGTTTCTCAACGGCCAGAGCTAATCCGTTTAAGCTGGGACCTTTGACAACAGTAGCATCGGTCATGGAAGCTCGGAGCTTAAGGTCGCCGGCGTTGAATGCAACAGTAGCGGCGGCGGCTGCTTTGTCGGGCTCATATCGTGCTTTGAATGAAGCCTTCATCGTTGCCGAGTGAAAAATGTACAGTATTCGATTTTTTTCGATTCTCTAGCGAGCGGGATAAGGAGGAGGAGATTTGAGGTTTAGGAATTAGGAAATTGCTGATGGATGGCTCTAACACTTCGGGCCGGCATTCTAATTTGTTCAACTCAATGGATAAGACAAACATGCCCCGTAAGACCATCTCCAACCTATCTTTATTTTACTCTCTATTCTCTATATTTGGAGAGTAAAATTGAGAATTGGCACTCCAACCCACCTCCAAATCACCCTCTATTTTTCAAATTTAGAGAGGTGAATAGTAGTTCTTCATTTCACTTTTTCATTATTTTATTATTATTTCTACTTACTTTAACATATTATTTTACATATAATTTCATTAATTAAATATCTAATATTCATAATTCTTTTTAAAATGTAATATAATATTTTTAATATTATTTAATATATACTATTTTAATTTCAAATTAATAGTATTTTATTTTTATTTTCTAATTTTCATGAATAATAAAATTTTATTTTATTATTAATTTTAATTATAAAGAATACGCAAAATTAAAATGGCAAGATGAAAAAAAAAATTTAAAAATACAATACATGATTTTAAATACAATATAACAATACAATACATAACATAATAATTTAAATACAAGATAACAATACAATATAATACATAACATAATAATTTAAATACAAGATAACAATACAATATAATACATAACATAATAATTTAAATACAAGATAACAATACAATATAATACATAACATAATAATTTAAATACAAGATAACAATACAATATAATACATAACATAATAATTTAAATACAAGATAACAATACAATATAATACATAACATAATAATTTAAATACAAGATAACAATACAATATAATACATAACATAATAATTTAAATACAAGATAAAATACAATACATAATTGATCACAACAATAATTTAAAAATGTAATCTTCATATTCACCATTAGATGGATTTCATCTTATTAAAAACGGTTGGATGAGATTCTCATTAGTACATTTAATATCTTTTAGATAAAACATTACTTATTATATAATGAACACCATTTACCACTTGAAGTCTGCACATTCATTTCATTTCAAAACATATTCAAGTAATTTGGTTTGTCCTTTGAAAATGAATTTCAATCTGGAGATTGTTCTAATAATAATGATGAAAATTTTTCTTCTTTGTCATCATCTTCGTTAGATTTGAAATTTTTTCCTAGTACAGAACATCATGATATTTTAATAAATCAGCTACATATGAACAACTACATGTTCCAACAAGTTCTACAAAATCATACTAATGAAGTTTCCATAAGTGGCTCCATTCCAGGTCATGTGGTAATCAATCGTGATCGTGAGGCGGCTAATGATAATTTATTTCGTGATTATTTTTCAGCCACACCACGCAAAATGATGCAATATTTCGCCGTCGTTATCGAATGTCCCGCAATTTATTTTTTCGTATCGCTGATGCACTTAAAGATCACGACACGTACTTCGAACAACGCATTGATGCGCCGGGTAGATTTGGATTATCTACTTTGCAAAAAATTACCGTTGTGTTTAGAATTTTGACATTAAAGATCACGACACGTACTACATGATATAATGACTACATGCATTATATTGCATAACATGATAATTGAGGATGAACATGATCTCAATGCACCAATTCAAGATGTCGTAGAGGCTCCAACTTCAACTATAAAAATGGTGGTAGATGAAAATCTCCGGTTTGAACAATTTTTAGCTAGACATAAAAAAACTAAGGACCAAAAATGCTCATTTTGAACTCCGTAATGCATTAATAGAGCATTTTTGAAAATTGAGTGTTTATGTAATTGTATGTCACTTTTATTTGAATTTGTCCCCTAATTTTATGTATTATATTATATTTTCTTGCAATTTATGTTATTTAAAAATTTAGAATAAAATATAATTTCATATCACATTGAATATTATATAAAGTAATTATTTGGGAAAAAATAAATAAAGAATTTATATTATGAAATAAGAAAATAAGAATGCAATATTGAGGAGAGAGGAAAATATTCCTTTTTAGAGAGTAAAATAGAGAATTGGATTGGAGTTGGTTGTCTGAAAAAATAGAGAACTCTATATTTGGAGAGTAAAATAGAGGATTGGGTTGGAGATGCCCTAAGGGGAAAATTTCATAAATACAATAAAGTAACTTTATTTACATCAAATATAATCAAATTTTAATTTACATAAAAGATAGTTTAAAATTTGCAATATATTTATCGGTAATAAAAAAGGTTCTTTTGACAAAATGATTTTTTTCTATATGTATGATGTATTGATATTGTATAAAATAGTGTATATTTGTGTATAGATAATGTATAATTATATATCAAAGATATATAAACATCAATATACATTATTTATACAATAAAGTATACATTGTAGACTAATTTTTCAATCTCAATCAACACTAATCTCATATAAACAATTTCAAAATTTAGATATGAATTTCTTTTAATATTTTTTGATATATTATTCACTCAAAATTATTTATGTTTATGGCATGCCAATTTTTTAAGTCAAGCTTTGAACATAGAAGAAAAGATAAATAAAGAATGAAGAGGAAAACAACAAAGAAATAAGGAAGAAGAAGATTTAGGAAGATGGAGAGGAGGAATAGCTATGATATTGATTTTAAAGTAAAATCATGTAAAAACATTTTATGTTTTGTAATTTGTGTTGTCTATGATTAAATATATTACTTTCTTCGTCTATTTTTATTTGTTCATTATGCTAAAAATATATTTCAATCTTTATTTGTTGTTTTGAGCATAATAGGAAAAAAAAAATCAAACATTAATTACTTACTCCCAAATCATTTTTAAAAACCCAAGACCAAATTAATATTAATTTATATCAATATTGTAATAAAATACTTATGTCAATCTCCATGGCACACGTAATCTAAACTAGACAGATAAAAAATAAGGGAAAATTGTGCATTATAGCAAACTATTAATTCAAAATAAATTATTTACCTATACTTTCATTTAATTCAAATTCGCAACAAACACATTGTCATTCGCCTCTCTTCCCTAAATCTCGCTTGCCACTCTTAGTTCTCTCCATCGCCTCTCTCACTTTGTACAAACACAAATGTATAAATTGTGTTTGTGTGTATAGAAAACGAGAGAAATTGTATATACAAATACAAATATATATATATATATATATGTCATATACACTTATAATTATACTACTACAAATCTTCTTTGCCCAGTTCTCTTTTGCCCCTCTCTCGCTTTATACAAATACAATGTATAATTTGTGTTTGTATAAAGCGAGAGAGAGATTTGATATACAAATATAAATGCTTTAACTTGATTCAATTGTATACAAAATCAAATTTATGCATATATATAAACGCAATCATTGATACATATACATAATAGTTATATATATACAATTTATCTAACCGATATACATATACAATTCACCTCTCTCCACTCTCTCTCCCCTCTCTCCTAATCTTGCTCGTCACTCTAGCCTAACACAAAGAACATATACATATTCAAACACAATTTTCATAGACACAAACGTTTGATTTATACAAATCGTTGTAGAGCGCAAATATAATTTTTATGTTTGTTATTCGTAAAATTTACTCTAAAAATAAACAAATAGAGTATATTTATAAGCTAAGTTCGCATAGCAATGAAAAAGATATCGATGTGATCCCTTTGCCTATGAATACTTATAAATTCACCATAAATATTACTCCCTTCGTTTAAAAAATAATGACTTAGTTTAACTTGGAGTGAAGTTTAAGAAAAGAAATAAGACTTTTAATTTTGTGATTCTAAATTAAAGTTATGTCAAATGTACCAAAATGCCCTTTAATCTTGTGGTCTTAATCATGCCAAGTGGAAAATTGAAGTTAAAGTGTTGCCAAAAAATGAAAGGGGTCATTCTTTTTGAAATAGACTAAAAAGGAAACTAGATCATTCTTTTTGAAACGGAGGAAATACTTATTTCTACTATGCACTTGAGTCGAGGATCCTTCAAAAATAATTTTAAACCTCCACAAGGTAGATATAAGATTTACGTACACTCTATTCTTTTGAAACTTCACTTGTGAAATTTATTTGAATATATTATTGTTATTATTGTATTAATTATTTTAATGCTTACTTATTCACATATTATATTAATTTTGTTTGTGTTATGTCATATTTGTTAGTATCTATAAATAGTTAAATTAAACATTACACACTTTTTATGTATAGAAGGACTAAGAACGTATGTATTAATTAATTTAAAGGTTAAATATAGTAAATCATGTATCAGAAGGACCAAAAGCAAAACTTACCCATAACTTGGGGGACCAAAAATGCTATTATACCAAAATAAAACAGATAGGACCCAGTCAGCGGCATCTTATAAGCCCAATATCAAGAACACAAAGCCCTAGTTCCCGCCAATATTGTTGGCGCCATTTCACATCTCACCAATATCCATATAAATCACTAATTTCCCGGGAAAATTTTACCCTCCATTTTTTCTTCTCAACTTTCTCCATTTACTCTTGAATCTAAATCTACCGGCGAAACCAAGCGATTCTGAATCAGGTGAGCTGAATTTGGTATTTTTTTTTTTTTTATATCTCAGATCTGTTTTCTGAAGTTGTTGATTTTGTCTTTCTGTTACTGCCTTCGTTGTTTATTGGTAGATTTTGAGAGAAAACAGCTGGAGATGTTGATCTGTGCTTCTGTTACTGCATTCTTTGTTTATTAATCGCTCCGTCCCAATTTATGTGTCGCCGCCATTTGAAATTTGTGCGGTAAAACTAAATCGTAAAGTTAAATTGTTTCTAATTATAGAATTTTGACACTCGGATTGAGTGAGCTGTACAATTTTAAGAAAACGGAAAATTTGTTGCAAATTTTAGGGTTTTAGGGATTTTTAGGCGCCCCCATTTCCATTTTCTACGCATGCCATTTATGAAGACTGTATATATATCTGGATCTTTGAGTTGTAGCTGTTAATTTGTTGTTTCTCAAGCGTATATGAATTGATGGATTCAGTTTATTGATTGGAAAAACTGTGTTGCGATTTTCAAGTATATGTTAAATGAATTGTTTTTATAGAAACGCATTTGTTTTTCTTTGGAAAACATATGACTGAATTAATTCACTTGTAAAAAAGCTGTTTTAAGTGATTAATTTGTGATAGTAATAGCTTAGTTTATAGGGTAATTGATATCCCAGTACTCTATTTCAGATCTTGCTTGAGGCAAGGAGTATTGATTATCTCTCAGTCGTGTCAAGACAAAGCATATAAGATTGTTAGGTAGAAACTTGTTTCGGAGACTTTGTATGTTAGCATGTTACCGACATGCCATAATTTTGATAAGTAATTGGCATTGCATAAGTTCCAAATCTTCTCGTTGTTCCACACTATAAATCCCCCCCATGGTTTCTTCTGCCACTTCCTGCTCTCACTATGGTTTTATTCAAATGCCATTTGCTCATTCGTGTGCTGTTAATTATGCTTTTCTGTAGTTTACTGGCTGTGAAATTTTGCTATCATTTTTTTGTCTTCCTAATTCAGCTCAAGCAAATTGAAATATTGAGCTAAGAAAATCTTTCTTTTTGTAAAAACTTGGGTTGATTAATTTTGGACCCCACCTCATTGACACTACTAACCAAAAATTCTGTTAAAATTGGTGAAAACTTTTGGTAAGAGTAGCAGCATTCCCCTTTTAATTCTGGAAGTAGGTCGATATCTGGTCTAACAACTTTGTGGAATGCATACCATTGTTTCTTATTACAGTGAACTACTCTTCGTCATTGTATTTTGTGTAAATGTGCTAATTTTTCTCCATGTATTCCGACATACTTCTTTTTGTTTTCTATTTTTTCCTGCATTGTAGAAGAGAAAATAGAGATAATTTTTTGAAGTGTTTGAGTTTTAAGACATCCCAAAATAGGATTTGGACCCAATAGAGGTTACCTCAATAAAATTGTAAGCTGTAACGTCAATTAAGTGGAAACGTTCATTGATTCCATCTTTGCTTTCTTTCTACTCTACTTGTGGCTTAAGGTTTCTTTCTTCTGCAGTTTATGGAAGACTGGTGTGACATCTTGGAGTTATAAAGGACTTGTGCTATATTCTATCCCTTCGAGGGCATTTGCAGTTTCACCAACAGTTCATGAACTTGAGTCAAGCCTGTTAGACAATGGAGCAAAGAAGTTGCAACAACTTGCACTTTATCCAGGTTAGGAGGAGAGGTTTGACAGTAGAAGTCCCTAATGTAGATTCTCATGGAAAGCCAGCTTTAATGTTCAAGAAGTTAAAAGACATCTATGATACTGAAAATATTAAGTGTGAAAGCGAATGTCTGCAGGTGGTAGACAGAACATTACAAGCAGTAGAACCTGAAGATAACATATTTGGTGGCTGTGCTAATCATGAAGTGAATATTCAGTCAGATGATTGTGATTTTGGAGAAATAACACTGAAACAACTGAAGAATAAATGCAAATCCAAGAAAAGGAAACTTGCTACTCCAAGTTCTAGTATGACCTGTCTGAAGCAGCCTAACGGATGTTATCTCCCAGACGAAGATGATGATCTAAAAGTACCCCTTAGTCATTTGAAATCGGGGATTTTCAAAAAAGCAAATGGTAAAAGAAGGTGCACCAACAGGAATCTCTTTGCATCTCCAAAAGAGCCTGTATCAGTTAAACTTGAAGAGGTTTTTGAGCCTGAAATTTCTCAGCAGCTCAGAAGTGTTTTGCCTGAAGTGGCAGAACCCATAGCTGACACTTCTGAATCTGAGTTCTCAGTGTGTCAAAGCTCAGATTCCTCCAATTGCTCCTCTAATATCCAGATGGTTAGCAAACTGGAACCTGTTACAATTACATGCAGTGAATTTCCAAATGATGCTGACTCTGAGGAAAACAAACCAGTTTTGTTTGCTGAAGAACAGCAGCTTTGTACTCTTAACCAGATTTCCAGTGATAACTCGGAACATGTGGAGTCTAAATATGTTTTCTCAGCTAGTGAAGTGCCTGCAGAGGTAAATAATCAGGAGGACGGATGTAATGGAGAGAACAGTCAAAAAGAGTTGTTTGCTCCAGCAAGGTCTATGGAAACAGTAGCAGCAGCAAATGATCAGAGTCTAGACATGTATGACTGCCTGATGAATTGTTCTGATACAGTCGAGATTTCTGATCAGAAACCCAATATTGTTGTGTTTCATGTTCCTGACGCAACGGTACCTAATAGCACTATCACTGCCAGTCTTCATTGTGCAGATGATGTTTGCATGTTTGGAGATAGAGATAAGGAAGTTTTGCTCTCAGATCAGAATATTAGTTCAGTCGATGGCCCTGTTGACAATTGCATCTCATCGTGGAATTTTCAAACTTGCTCAGGCAGTGACAATTGTTTGCCATCCTTGGACAAAATTGATGACAAGGAGCAGCGAACAGATTCTTGCTTTACTGATGCAGCAACTAGTTTGATTTCAGGAAATTGTTTGGGTGATGAAAATCGGCCACTGAAATATTCAAGTATTTCTGAAGAAAAAAATATGACGTTAAGCAGTCCACCTCCGGATGTTGTTGATCAGATCTCAACACCAGAGCTGTCACCGCCTCCTGAGAGACTTCTTTCGACACGAAAGGTTAGGGGTGTTTGCTGAAGATAGATTGTTTTCTTTTTATTTTTTGAAGTGTCTCAAACAATATATTCTTATGCAGGCTATTTCTCCATCCTCTCAAGAGCGACTTTGTTTGGCTATGAACTCCATAGACTTAATTGATGACCTGGAGAACTACAGTAAGTCATAGATGAAAATAGGGTTCCCAATCATATGTTGGATCAATTCTGTGTTTTATCCACTTCCTATATAATTCAATTGACGTTTATGGTATATGCATTGCAAATACAATCACAGTTTATATGTTGCTTCAAATTTCCTTTAGGATAAACCTATCATCAGACAAACAACTCACAGTGCTTCAAGTTAATTCAAAGTTCATTTAACCTGTAAGGTTTTAAGCATTCTGGTGGTTGCTTCTTTGGTTAAACCCAGGAACCGATTACCAGAAATTTGAGAAACAGATGGGGTTTTCAGTTCCGCTGTTTTTGATGTACAGTAAATCAGACAAAATCAGTTTAGTGTGTAAGTCAATAGTCAGCCAGCTTTTACGTGCTGGTAAATGAAGATAACAGCATATTAAAGATTGTTTTTTAAAAGCAGAAAAACAGCCCCTTGTTGTCAGACTTGTGTTTTTACTGTTCCTTCTTTCTATTCTAGCATTACATAAAATTTTAAAACTGATTTTAGTTATGTATCCTGCAAAATGAAGAAACTAGTAAGGTAGTTTTTTATTTACCAGACCAAGTGAACTATCTTGTCAAATGAACTACAAAATCTTGATTTCATACTTCCAACTTTGAAAGGTCCTACTAATTTCCTTTCTAACTCAAATGTATCTGCGGAATAAACCGTAACATCATACTTCTACCTTGAAAGGATTAATATCCTTTCTAACTCATTTATCTACCAAAGATGCTAAGCTGGACTTAAACCCCAATTATTCAATAGAATGAGATTCTTCATGTTGTTGTCCTTTTGAAATGCTTGTAATAAGATAATATATTTGTTTTCCTAAATGTTCTGAACCATCTCGGAAATCTAGCTGACTTGTTTTTTCATGGTCATACTATTTCAGAATGTAAAGAAAAACTCACTTTTGCGGGTCATGAGGATTCTGAAAGATCATGCCTAGCTGATGCTAGCACAAGTAAAGATTCTGAACGATCTCCACGGCCTAATCAGGCTAAAGTTTTTATAGGCCCCAAGCAGATCTCTAGGAGATTGAAGATTGGAAAACGAAGTTCCCCTCCAAAAGGCAATCTAGTAAAACGAAGTAGTCCTTTGAAGGGCAATCTAGAAGGTCCTCGTCTATCTCGTTCTTTACCTCAGCTTAGCACTGGGTGCACCTCAATTAAACGTTGTTCAGAAAGTGCTATAGCATTTTCACAGCGGCAGATGCATGATATTGAATCTCTAGCATCGAAGCTTATGAATGAATTGAAGTCCATGAAGGATATGGTAGAAGACAAATTACTCTTTGAAGCATATCGAACCAGTTCTTTGAAAAATGATGCTGATGAGGTATGTTTTTCCAGATATACTGATATATTGGAGGTGACAATTCTCGAGTTAAACAACCAAAGAATAGATCACAGCTAACCTGTTATATGTCTGATATAGCAAATGATGTTTTCTTAAAATCTTAAGTAATATTGATGTTTTGATTTTCCAATACCTCATCTAACAACTGAAAACATATCAATTTGGTCTTTATTTTGGTTTTATAAGTAATGGTCATTAACATGAAATGGCATTTGACAGACAGGGAAAAATTCTAAGAATTACAAGAGGATGTGCTATTTTCATTTTCATGTGAAATGATTATACTAGAATGACTTTTGCTTAGATGAGTTACTCTGCATGTAATTGTATTGTTCTCAAGTGCTAGTATCTTATGTTTGACAGGTGAAGAATGCCATAAAAGGTGCTACGAAAGTTGAAGAGACAACACGAAAGTGGTTGTCCATGATGACTAGGGACTGCACCAGATTCTGTAAAATCATGGTTGGTGCCTTCCATTTTCTGTATAATTCATAGTTGCTCTTCAAACTTCTTTAACATTAAAATATGAACTTCATGACTCATTAAGTCAAATTTATTTTTCTGTGATGTAGAAATTGACTCAAAATGGTGCGACTGATTCCAAGAACTCAGTCCATAGAGAGGGGAGGAAAATTTCTTTTGCTGATGAAGCTGGTGGTATGCTCTGTCATTTCAACTATTTTGAGGATACCGATCCAACGTTGGAATCTGATAGTGTACAAGAAGAAGACATATGAGGCCTCAACTATCATCTTCTGGAGATATCTCAATATTTTGTTGTATGATAGATTATTGTGCATCTTCCTGATTGATTGTGTCCAATAATGTAACGATGAAATATTATTTTTTCCTAATACTACATTTTGAGATAATATGCTATCTAAAACTACTGTAAGCCAAGTCTCCAAATGCACTTCTCAATTGGTGTTCACAACATTGCTATCTCAATAATAGACTGTCCAGATGTGATGGAAAGGTGTTTGGCAAAACTACTAACTAAAACATGTCATGTAGAAAGTAAAAATTATAGAGTTGTTGAAAAAGGAAGGAGACATTTCTTTTTGAAACGAACTCAAAAGGAAGGTAAACCAAACCAATTGAAATGGAGTAATATAAAAAGACATAGCAAAGCACAATAACCAGATTACAAGAGCATATAAAAATTATGATAAAACAAATGAAAAAATAACATGTGATGTGATGCTCCTTATATAGGTTTTGAATGTTGAATTTGAACCAATATGATGCTAAGTATAATTGTTCATTGAAATCTTGGAAGCTTTAAATCCATAGACTTTGAAGATTTACCAAACAACTCCTCCCAAATCTCAGTGAAAGCTTCCACAATAATTGCATGATGGTGTCTTGAATTGAGACTAAGAAAACAAAGCAAAAGTTGCTCTAAATCCTCTGCTTCAAACATCTCTTTCTCCAATATCATTTCCTTCATTGATTTCTTGAAATCGTCGTAAGGATCTGCTGATCTTTTCACTATAGCAAAACTCTCATTCACTTTTCCATCAGCCATACATGGCATCATAGAATCTTTAAAACTATTCGAAAGGTAACGTCTGAGCCTCCTTACTTTCGTGTTATTATTATTTTTCTTCCTTCTGATCCCGGATAAAGGATCATGTCCATGATCCACATCGAATGATGATTCAAAACTTGGAGAAGAAATAAAGCTTTCAGTTTCATCATTAGGTTTCTCATCACAACATTCACTATTGAAACTGAACCAGCCACTATCAACAGAGGAAAAACTCATATTCAACCTACTTTTTCTACTTTCCCCCCTTCTCATGTTGTTGTTATCATGATCAGAATATTCAGAACTCGGCGAATTGTACGTTTTACTTGCCAAGTTGTGAGCTTTTCTGAATATGTAAGGGTGATGTGGGGTTGAGGGAGGTACTGGAACAGGGGAATTATCAAGAATATTGGCAGGGGGAAATTTGTATAGTGAAAGTGGCATTGGACTTTTAGGCAAAAAAGAAGCTTTTTTGGATCTACAAAAGCGAAAAGAAGGCATAGAGAGCTTGAGTTTAAATCTCCTTGTCATATCTAAGTGATGAAAAATGCAATTCTTTTGGTAACAAATGAGATGAGTGCACAACAACAACAACAACAACGTACTTAGTGTAATTCCACAAGTGAAATCTGGGCTAGGTAGAGTGTACGCAGACCTTACCCTTATCTTGACAGGCAGAGAGAGACTGTTTTTGATAAACCGTCAACTCAAGAAAAAGATGACAAAGAAAAAAAGTTGACAATAACTACAACAAAATAGTAGAAAGTAATGAAAAAATTGTTGCCTGAACCAAAAAATGTTGTTGCAATGAGCAACGTACAATTACAGGCGAAATGTTCAGTACCGATTAGCCATGCCCAAGGAGTTTGGAGTTCAAGAATTATATAAGAAATCTGAGGGAGAAATGGCCGGCTTTGGTCAGCTGACAGTAGGCTAATCTTTTAATAAAGAATTTAAGTAATATAACTAATATACACCGTCAGTATAAATAATTTTACATCGTCAAGTCATCTTTACTTGTTCTAGCAGGTAATATATTTTATATTCAAGAATACAATCTCACATTTTAAGAAAATTCATAAGTAGATATCTTTTGAATGACTAAACAGTGTAAATTAAATATTTATTCGGGCGGTGTAAACTAAACCTCTTTAATTAAACTATTTTCCCCTTATATCAGGAGTTCTGTGACAGACCAAATCTGAGTGAGGTAATGTGAAAGCTACATAGAAATTCCCTCTAGAGGAAATGGTCTCAAAAATATTATTTTATGTATAGTTTCTTGAGTGTGACATTAAATTTTTTCTCTCTCTTGTATTTTTCATTTGTTCTTTTATGATAGTTTGGATTCAAGGGCCATGACATTTCACGAAAATTAAGTGGGATAACTAGTTTTGAGACCGTCTATGAATATTTAGTCATTTTTAAAATATAATTGAGAAATAATCACTTATTTAAGACAAATATAAAATTTAAATAAAAAATATCTCGCATTAAAACGAAAAAAGTCCAAAATTTTTAACAAGTGAAATGAAACTATGAACTCAACTACTCAAGGACAAGGAGTCTTTCATTGAGTTCAAACTCAAGGACAAAATAGGACTTTTTTTTGAGTTCTAATTATGTGCTAGTAACTAGCGTATATTTTTCGTGTTTAATTCAAAAATATTTTATCCAACTTATTATGAAGAAGCCATGTTTTTCCTTAACGACATTTTTGATTGGACTAAGAAAGAAATCATAACTTTTAACTTCATATTACTCGCTTCAACTAACACATATATTATTGACCATCGAGTAACCTTTAACATTCAATTTTTTTTATCAGAACAATCTCCAATTTACTGATATTATTATTAATTTTCAATAACTATGTCTTCTTCTGAAAAACACTTTTCAATCAGTAACACTAACAAAGCATCGAAATATAATTTCATTGCAAAATTACTTTTATCATACCAAACACATATAATAACATTAGATTTTCCCGTAATATCATTCTATTTTCCCGTAATATGAAATGCAAAAATGCTAAGTTTGTCAACTATTGCCAGCAAGCTGCAATATTTATATTACTATATTTTTTTATTTTTAGATAGATATATAAAAGGTCGTCAATTAGCCATCTGAAAAAAGGTTTTACGTTGAAAAAATCATACTATATGTATCCAGCCGTGCATTGAAGAATTCCTTGCTGCCCAATACCATAAATTTGGTCCTATGAAAGTGACTATAATGTATATTAGCAAGAAAGAGGGTGTGTTCGGTAGGAAGGAAAATGTTTTGAAAAATATGTTATTCTAAAAGTATTTGCTTATAATTTAAACAAATATTATGATAGATACTAGGTTGGATTATGGGGTTGTGGATATGGAGGCTAAGGAGGGTGAGCCGTGAAGCTGAATATAAGATGTGTTGGAGCCTACCTGATGGAGGAGACACATTAATTAATTAATATAAAATGTCAGTTGCGGAACTCATTTTTTCTATTTTTATTAGGAAATTCATTTTCCTCATGGTTAATAAACTTGTTTTTTAAATAAAATATTTTTCAATTTTTTTAACCAAATGAACGTGAGAAAAAATGGAAAATATTTTTCCAAAAAATGTTATGTTTTATCCTAAGTTGATCGTTGAATTATGTGAACTGACTCATGAAAATTTATCCAAAAAAAATGTTATGTTTTCTCCCTACAATATTCTTCTTCTTATTGTTTTATTATTTCATACACTCCTTTGTCCTAATTATGTGACACTTTTCGTTTTACGAGAATTAGAGTAGTCAGGTAAATAGTTTGGGATGTGGGTTCAATCAGATAAATATATTGAGTTAGGTTTAATTTGGATAAATGTTTTGCCTAATATAGAGCCGTCAAAATGGGCTTAGCCCATAGGCCAGCCCGACCCAATCCGTTATTGGGGTAGGGTTGTGATAGAATTTTTCAAGCCCATTTAAAACTAGGGCTTATAAGCCCGATCCATATAAGCCCTTGGCCCTTGAGACTTGATTGGGGCCGGGCCGGGGTCAGCCCATTGACCAAAACTTTTTATTTAAGGGTAACTTACAATAATCTCACTAGTATATAATCTAATTACCTAAATACACACTATGTTGTAATATTATGAATCTTACCAAAATTTGGTACGTTAATACATGTATCTCGGAATATATGGACTCAAAACTAGATTAATTTGTTCTAGATACACTCTATCCAAGTAGATTTGCATGTATTTAGGATACAGACAAATCTCCCGCCCTCACTTCATTCACATCTTACTTGTCACTCTTTTATCTCGATGCGTATCTGGTATGTGAGATTCATGCTAATTACATTAGATTTTTTGCTAGTGTTATTGAAACAACACCATTGTTTGTCATATTTGATTTGAAAATCTTCTCATTTTCTTTATGTTATAGAATTATAAGTTTGAAAAGAAAAAAAATGAAAAAAGGAAAAAAGAAGGGCTAGCTCGCCCCAGCCCTCGGCCCTTCTAGGGTTGGGTTGAGAATTTTCAGGCCCTTCCAAATGAAGGGCCGTCCCGCCCTAGCCCTTCAAATTCCTTGGCTCTCGAGGCTTGAGCCGGGTGGGGCTGGGCCGACCCTTTTTGATAGCTCTAATGAGAATCAAATAGTTTAAGTTTGATCGGCAATTTAAGCATGAAATCTTCAAATTTTTTTAAATGAAATTTATATATTTATAAACTACATAAAAACTACTATAAGTTACAATAATCGACAATTCAAAATATTAAAAAAATGTATGAAAAACTTATGGTAAAAAATAAACTTGTTTAAATCTAGAAATCCGAAATACATAAATTGGGATGAAGGGAGTTGTATTTTTTAAAATGTAAGATATTATTCCCGCCAAAATTAGACCCACACAATAGCAACCACCAAAGAAACACCTCTTTGGGGGGAAAAAGGTGGCAGAGAAATATCCATTTCTCCCCAAATTTCTCTCAAAATCATGAGCTCCGTTCAATCCTCTTTCAAAGGAGAAAAAAAAGAAACACCATTTTCTTAGTTTTTTTTTCAACAATCTTCCTCTTTCTCCTGTATAATTTTTCTCTTTTCCAGTAATTTTTTTTGACGAATAGTGTTGTATTTTTTACGCCATGAGAAAATTGTGCCCTAATTTGGACAAAGAAGATGGATTGGATACAGTTTTGGAGGTTCCTCTTCCAGAAGAAATGTTTAGCAAAACCGGTGGCTGCAGTGCAGCAATCAGGTGGAAGAATATGCTAAATCTAATGCGAGCTGATAAATTGCCTGATCGATCGAAGGCGGTTGCCTCTGGAAATAATGATCAATTTATGTTCTTGTTGAAAATTGTTGGATCTGCTCTTATACCTTTTCAGGTTCAATTGGATCATGCTATTAGCTTGCCTGTTAGAGATGGTTGCATTGTGAGTTGCTCTGTACATCTCTCCTTCCTGTTTATTGTTTTTGGGATAAAATATAATAATAATAACAATAATAAGAAATAAAAAAACAGCTCAGAAACGTTGTGTTCACTCAAGGTTCGGGGAAGGGGTGTGATGTAGGAAGCCTATTTGATGTAAATATTAGTGATTTCACATTTAGAACCCGTGACTTATAAGTCACTGCTATGTTGTGTAGTGCTATTCATTTCACAGTATTTCGTTGTTGTTATTGCTTTCATTTCCATGTTCCCTTTTTCAAACTTCGGTCTGAAACAATATCTATCTCTACGATAGGGGTAAGGTCTAGGTATTGTACTCTTCTCAGACCACACGTGTGGAATCATATTGGGTATATTGTTGTTATTGATCTATAGGTTATACTGAGACAATTTTATCATTGCTTCAAAGTTCGCCTTCTTTTGGGATATTTTTATTGGACAAAACAATATTTTCTTAAATGGGTAACATAATTGACAAAGTTTGAATATTCTTGAATTTGATTTCTGAATAATAAGAATGCTAATGTACTTTTTTTATCAATCAATCAATCAATCAATCACCTCTGCATCATATTTTATCATATTAATCAGGTCGATTTTATGAATTCGCTCTCTATATATTTGGCTCTATTCCGAATGTAGTAGCTGCTTTGGTGGGTAAGGGCATGGCTGCATGAAGGCAAAGGGGTTCAATTGAATCTCTTTTGCCGGGAAATTATATTGTGCAAGTATATATCCTAGGATCTATGTCTGCTCTGATGTCCTGTTGAAAGTGTGTGATCATTTCATTTAAAAGCTTAAGTGGTTAGAGAGAGCAACATTTTTATTTACTTAATTATATTTTGAACAGTTACAGTGAAAAACAGAAGATAAATGATGTATCAAATGTCACAATTTCTTAACTGATAGATTTTGCTGAAATTTCTCAAACAATAAACATGCTGAAACCCTTCTCTAATGTTGTGGTCATCAGAAAGCTTCTTCTGCAAAATACATAGTACAACAATATCTAGCAGCTAGCGGAGGGCAGGCTGCATTAAATTCAATCAATAGCATGTACGCGGTGGGGCAATTGCAGATGGCAATGTCAGACATACAGCAAAGTGGTAACCAGATGAACTCCAAACGGACATGTGAGGACGGAGGATTTGTTCTTTGGCAAAAGAATCCTGATCTGTGGTTCCTAGAATTTGTCGTATCCGATTGCAAGGTCAGTGCTGGTAGTAATGGTACAGTAGCTTGGAGTCACTCTTCCACCAATTCTAATGCTTCAAAAGGTCCTCCAAGACCACTCAGGAGGTTCTTTCAGGTACCCCTTTCGCTTCAGTAGTTCTTTAGGTCTGAGTGACATGATTTTTAAGATTAGTTATATGTATCGACAGTATAATTAGTATAACTTGTATAGATAATAACCATTTTTACTACGTATCATGGAGATTTACATGTAAGCTATGTTGCTCGAGTCCTCCATAAATGCCTCTGCTCCCATGTCGGATCTTCCAAAAGCATTTTTGGAGTATATGAGCAACAAACATAACCTGTAATTACCATGTGAACTGATTGTGTAAATACCTTTTAGACCGTCGAGGCATAGAGCATAAAGTCTATTGTAACATACTTCTTATTTTTGAGTTGCAAGTCACACTCTTTCCTTTATGTGCTTTATGAAATCATCCAACAACTACATAGTTAAGTATACCAGTACTGCTGCCTGCACAAGCTAGAAAGCTTATCAATGTTGATAAAACTCAGATTCCTTCATTGTGTTATTTATGAACTCGTCTTTGATCAACAGGGACTAGACCCCAGATCAACAGCCAATTTATTTCTGAATGCTGTTTGTATTGGAGAAAAGAAAATCAAGGATGAAGGATGCTTTATACTAAAACTTGAGACTAGCAAAGACATGTTGAAGGCACAAAGCACAGCCAACACAGAAGTTGTTCATCACACCATATGGGGCTACTTCAGCCAACGCTTGGGAGTTCTCATCCAATTTGAGGACACAAAACTAGTAAGATTGAAGTCAGCGAAAGACAACAATGACAGTATTTTTTGGGAAACAAGCATGGAATCAACACTTAAAGATTATAGGTACATTGAAGGTATCAACATAGCACATAGTGGGAGAACTGCAGCAACAATTTATAGATATGGAAAGAACATAGACTATAGAGCAAAAGTTGAGGAAACATGGAAGATTGAAGAGATTGATTTTAACATTAGTGGTTTGTCAATGGACTGTTTTTTGCCTCCTGCTGATGTAAACAAGGAAAATGAACAAGAATGGGATTCTAGAGCCTCTTTAGCTGAAAATAGAACTGTATGCTAATGTGAAAATGTTCTTGTATATAAGATAGATAGGCTGTTAGCTCTTGTTCTTATTTCCTAAATATTGGATATTTTGATCACAAAAGAGTTCTTTCGTCTCAAAATCCAAGTAATAAATAGTGAAAGTTCTCAAACTTGGGTTTGATGAATTTAATTAGATCAATTAACTATGATATGCATATATAATACTTAGATGAAAATAAAAATAGTACAACATATTTCAAAACTAAGAATGGTAGTGTTCAAATCTATAACTAGATCTAATTCTCCCATCGATGAAAGTTTTATATCCCAATCTTCGGCATATCTTTAACATGATCTTGTTCATCAGGGCAAATCGATACACGATTACAACAAAGGTCCGTTGGTGCAAGACAACCACCTTTATTAAGCACGACGACAGTGACATCAGGATTTGTACTTTCTATTATGGTTTGAGCTTTCACGACATCAACTCCGACCAACTCTGGCCATTCACGTTGATTTGAGAATCCAAAATGTTTGCACTGATTTCCAGTACAAGTGCATGATTGACAAGGAGGGTATGGTGTTTTGGATTGGATTATGACCATATATTGGGAAAATATTAGAAAGCCAAGAAGAAAATGTGATATTGTTATCATGATGAATTGTGATGTGCAAATGAAGGGACTTCACATTTTATAGGGCCATAAAACAATGGTGATAGGCTTTTTATGGAAACTTGATACATGCAATGTAATCTGGTCAATAATAATAAGAAGGATAGTGATTTTTGGACATACATTTAACTTTCATGTGGCAATACATTTTGAAATAAATATTGAAAATAACTTTTGATACTTGATTTTTTGTCTGCTTTGATGTGTGTTTTATAAAATATACGTAGATGATGATAGTTTAAATAAAAATATGAGAACAAAATATAGTTGAAAATGATAGTTAGATGTGTTTTTGACTATTTCTCAGGAGAACAACGATTAAATTGATTTGATTTTGATTTAGAACCTATCCAAATCGACCCGTGAATACCCATATAACAAAAAGATAAAATACATAAATATGACTCTTAACTTGGCTCCATCTGACAACTATGACCTTTAACTTTAGATGTGCACAAGTAAGAACTTAAACTTGTATAAAATTGAACAAGTAGACACATTCGTCCTACATGACACCCTATATAGCAAATTTTACGTCCTATGTATATTATGCCATGTAGGACACGTGCGTCTACTTATTCAATTTTGTACAAGTTTAAGTGTCTACTTGTGTACACTCAAAGTTGGAGGGAATAGTTGTCCGTTAAAGTCAAGTTAATGGTCATGTTTATGTATTATGCCTAACAAAAAAACAATATTGGGGTATTTTGGTAACAAAAAATAATTAAGGATTCACATGTATTTTCTTAAAACTACAGGGGCAAAAGTGGACATTTACCAGTTTTCTCTGCCAAACGCCGCATACTCCAAACCCTAGCACTGTATAAACCCCTATTTAAACAACATTTTCTCCAGTAATTCTTCAATCAATTTGCTTCTCTTCATCCATCGATTCTGCAAAAAATAGTTTCTTCAAACAATTTTCATGTGTGTTTGCTTATTTTTTTTATTTTTTTTTGTGTTTATAGCATCAAATTTACCCTCTTCTTGTACTAATTATGTGAACAAGGAGATAAAGCTGATGCATAAACTGATACGGTTGGCTTACCAGCTCATTGCATTCATATTCTTATTGCCTTCGTGCCAAATGGTCCTACCGAAATCCTCAACTTTTCAATTGTTTTTTTCTCTGAATCTGATTTTTTTTTGCATAATTCATACTTTTGCAGATGATGATTTACTGTAAGTACTGAATAATCATGTCGATTATATACTCCGCTTATTATCTGATGCTATTTTGTTTCTTTGATTCAGATCTACTGAATGTTAGTTGTTAATGTTTTTCTATTTTTTCATCGTTTGGCAAATGACGATTCACTGTAAATACTGAATAATCATGTCGATTATTTACTCCGCTTATTATCTGATGCCATTTTTTGTAGTTTCAGATCTAATGAATTTAAATTGTTTTTAAATTATCTTTCTGGGTTTTTTGGGAGGCAAATGATGTTTAAACAAAAATCTTATACTACACACTGAAATTTAATGAAGAAAAATTAACTCTCAATTAGTTTACTGATGCCTCTTAATTATTATATTTCTTAGTTTAATCTGTTTGATAGAAATTAATTTGTTGGCTTAATGATGAGATACAAGCAGACGGGCGGTCTGAACTGATGCCATGTTGATTGTCTGCACAACTTCCATTAATGGAATTTCTCTGAAAGTTAGTAGTTACTGTTAATTACAAATTAATTTGGTTTATTTATGTAATTCTTTAGTTTTATCTGGCTGCAATGATGATGTTGCTTAAATTATGTCTGGACATATGATAATCCATGATTAGCTAATTGCAAAATTCTGAGCAGCTTTGTTTCTAAGCACGAATTGTCTTGATGGTGGAATATCATTAACAATTTGTGATAAAACATTTTGAATGACATTTCAATTGTTGGAATCTATGTTATATATTATCTAATTACGAAAATACTTGGAATATCTGCAAGCAATAGTAAAATTTTGTTCATTCAAAAACATTTTATGTAACAAACTCAATATCAAGACCAACTCAATTCAAATTCAAACAACCGACAAATCTATTTCATTAACTCGTAATTGGAATTACAAAGGAATTTAAGAACTAAATGGAAATTGAAGAACACAAGTAGTAGAAAGGGGATGAGAAGTAGAACTCATAGAAAGGGAATGAGAGGACTAGATATATTTTTCAACAATTTGCATAAATCATTTCTTCTCATCCGCCATCCTTTTAGCTAGCTGTTAAATGGGCCTGGATCTCAAATCAGCTTTTGCAAAGGCCTTCTAATTTTGTTGCTTCTTCTCGACCCAATAACTAGTTGTGTGACATTTGTAAAGGTATTGGTATTGGGCTTAGGCTGGTTCATAACAATACTCCCGTCCTCAGTAGGAACCTTGTCCTCAAGGTTCGGGTAAGGAACAATGTTAGTAGCACGCTCCCTACCAAATGTAGTCAAGACAAACTGTTCAATGTTGGCAAAATATAAAATGTGATCTTGTATACTTTCTGCACAACCATCAACCATCCATTTGTTCTGCCTTTGTCCAGCCCTTAACTGGTTCTTCATTAACCGCTCCCAAATCTTGCACAAAAAAATTGCTGACATAATAAATTTGGAGATTTCCACCTTGAGTCCTTGACATCGTGTGAATGGAATTCTTTTACTGGAAAGCCATACTCATACTCCATAAAAATGTAACCAAGATAATCCTCAATAAATCTTTGTAGCTCAGTCCATGAATAAGTTGCAACTATACACACATAATTGAACTCAAACTTGAACCAGTAATTATGCTTGGCCTAAGCTTGTGCTCTGTCAACAGTAGGACCCAAACAAGCTGAAATATGAACCTTGCTTGCAAGAAATTACTCTCGACAAAGATGCTATCAGTGTAACAACGTTGAATCATTCGAGGAGTTAGGTGATAAAGTGAGGCAATCTGTCAGTCAGTTCTCTGCGGTGCAAGTTCTTCATCAAGATATAACTGCTGGCGAAATACGTCCATTGTCTTACCAGGTAACTTAGCAAATATATCATAAGCAAGATAAGGACCAGGACCAAAGCCTAGATAAGACAAAGTTGTCTTTGATATATGAACTACACCAAATATAGTCAACAAGAGCACATCATCTTTGTTGACAAGAATATCGGAAAACTGCTCTGAATATCGTGCGGCAAATGCCCCAAGCAACCCCTGCATTTTCTCCGCCCTACCAAACTCTCTCGATTTAGGCAACAAGATACCAGGAAGGCATTGCTCTTGTCCTTTACCAACCCAAATGCAAGAATTCCACAAGATTGACATAATTAACTTATTATGATCCAAGTTGTCTAAGGCGACACAAAATACATAGTTTCTTGTAACTCTAAGGAACATGGTAAGTGAACGAGAGCCAGGATCAAATGGAAACGCTAATCCAAATTGATCAGGTGGAAACAAATGCAAAGTTAAGATAAGTGAAGCATGACCAAGTCTACTAAAGTGATCAATTATACCTCTATTAATAAGTTGGTCATATCTACAAGTTGAAAGCATTTCAGACATCTCCTCCAAGCATCGGGTTATCCCAAGTTTATGTAGCATATTAAACATGGCAAAGTCACCGAAAGTAGAAAATGTAGAATCAATCCACAATGGAAGTATTCCCACAAATGCAGGAACTAGTTGTATTTTATTTTCAATGGTAAAAAGCTTTTCTTCTTCTTCTACTTCTTCTTCCTCATTCTTGTCTTCATTTCCAACATCAATAGCATAGTCATTTTCCTTAATAGTATATGTGGTAATCGTAAGCACCTTGCGTGATTCTAGAATAACATCCTTACACCCTACGGAAAATTCATCGAACACCTTGTGTGCCTCGTTGTTGTATACAAGTGGTTTACTAACGTGTTGTGGAATAGGAAACTCCGCCTCCTCTTTAGTTTCATCCGAAATCGAATGAAAAATCTTCTCTTTTGCTTGAGTGTCCAACATCTCAGCACTGTCACTTTTAATTAGCATTGTTGCATTCTCAACATCTACAACAATATCAGGTGTCTTATTTGACTTTTCATCGAACACCTGGTGGGCAGATTTCACTTTGTTGTAGTCCGATGGTACATTCCACGACTGAGGCGAGGGAAAGTTAGGGATAGTGCTCTATGATGAAATAGTTGCAGCCCATGCCTGATAATCATCCACTATGGTAAACTGCCGAAGAAAGGCGAATCAATTGTGAGGATCTTTTCGACTTTGAAAATGAATAAACAATTTATCTACGAAATGATCCCAACCCGTAAGTTGTTTGTTTCGGAAGAGCCAATGATACCATTTCAAAGCCTCGCCATCCAAATAGAATGAAGCCCAAGACAGTTTATGCTCCAATAATATGTCGTAGAAGATGAAATACTTCTCTGTCTGAATCACCCACTCTAGAGGATTGTCACCACTGAAGCGATCCATGTCAGGGGCTTGAGATAGGTCCACCATGGTAGATGGAATCAATGAAAACACCAATATAACAAACTCAATAACAAGATCAACTCAATTCAAATTCAAACAACCGACAAAGGAATTTAAGAACTAAATGGAAATTGAAAAACACAAGTAGCAGAAAGGGGATGAGAGGACTAGACATATTTTTCAACAATTTGCATAAACCATTTCTTCTCATCCGCCATCCTTTTAACTAGTTGTTAAATGGGCCTGGATCCCAAATCAGCCTTTGCAAAGGCCTTCAAATTTTGTTGCTTCTTCTCGACCCAATAACTAGTTGTGTCAGTGTGACATTCGTAAAGGTATCGGCATTGGGCTTAGGCTGGTTCATAACATTTTAATAGATAAATTTATGCTAATTCTAATCTCTATAGCAATTTTATGAGACCATAAAAAACTTTGCATTTCTAATTTGGATTGTAGTAAAGAATTTCTTGATCAAATGATGTTTATTTAATTAAACTTTGCTAAGTTGGATTGTAGTGCTCTTGAATCAAATCATTTACTTTCTTAAAAAAAACGATGTACAGTTAAAAATCAAGATTTCAAATTATGATTTTGCAAGATGAAATGTGAAAAAAATTTGAAATAGAATTGATAAAGTGACAGGTTTGCATGAGTTTTTATCAAGAAATTGCTTCTGATGATTTCTTTCAAGCTACAAATATTAAATATGATATTAAAAAAATGGCGAAAGAGAATGAAATCTTTCGAGCTCCAAGTATAAAATCTGATTTTATTAAATGGTGAAAGAGAATGAAATGGAAAGAAAGGGGGCTAATTTAGTCGATTGCGATTCAATTGGCTAAATTAGCCTCGTTTCTTCCCATTTCATTCTCTTTCATCATTTTTATATTTGGACATTATTATCATTATATTTGGAGTTTGGGAGGGAGACATTTGAAGCAATTTCTTGAGAACTCTTGTGATTAAATTCGATTCTATATTGTTTTCTTTGAATTTCATTTTGTATTGTTGGACATTTCAAAATAGTATAGTGAACAATTATTATTAAACAGATGAAGTATATTAAAAAAAGTTTCATGGGAACTATCTTTTGGCTTCTTTCCATAGAAAACAACTATACTAGTACTCCCCCGTCTCATTTTATATGTCATTTTTTTCTATTAATAGTTGAACCACAATACTTATCATTTTATAAAATTTATGCATAAATTATCATATTTTACCTATTATACCCTTGATAAAATAGTTAATTAATCTTGTCATTTATTAATAAAGTTACATCATTTCTTAATACAAAACAAAGTAAAAATGTGACATATAAAATGGGACGAAGAGAGTATTAGGGGCGAAGCTATGTGAAAGTAAGGGGTTCTAGTTGGACCCTTCTCACTAACAAAATTAAATTATCTATATAAAATTTAAATATAATAAAATTTAAATTTATTTGACTTTATCATTTGAATTTGTCTTTATATTTTGAACCTTGTTAATAAAAATGATACAAATTAATATCTTAAGATACTCGTAAAGTTTGACAAACCAAATGTGAAAAAGACCATTTTCCATGCAACTTGGTCAAAGCAGAAAGCAGCTAACACTAGTTGGCATGTTTGGTATTTGTAATTTGTAGCATTTTCCAAAATGGATTGCTTTCATCAGTATATTGTCAAAAATAAATTTTATAAGCAATTAAATATTTTAAGTATTATTTTTTAAAATGTAATTTGATTATATCGGCAAACTGAGTTAAGATAAAGTATTCCGACAACAATAATATATTTATAGTAACGTTTGAAAAAAAAAGAGTAAATGCAGATATACCTTATTTTTATCTTTATGAATAGAAAGGTTGGTTCGATAATCGATAGACATTTGTGTAGTAGTATTGTTATTTTTTAAATGACATTTTATGCTATATATATCCGTGTTGAACGTCAGAACGAGTATCGTATGAATATTACACAACTATTTTTTTACAAATATTTGTAAAATACAATTGAAAAAAAGAAAGAAAAAAAGTAAGCATACCAGCATCCACATTGCCAAGCAGCCCAAGCTCACCTAACAGTACCATCATTAATTATAATCCAAATTTAGCAATATTTTTTTCCTTTCGAGTACTTCATGTCCTTAATTACTTGTTCATTTTTCTTTTTTTAGCTATTTCTAATTACTTGTTCAGTTTGATAAATTTAGAAAAGACAAATTTTTTTACTTATTATACCCTCAATTAATTACTTTGAAAAAGTAGAACTTCTTGAAAAACTTAAATTTTTAATTCATTCACTTCATAATTAATAAGGGTAAAATGATAAACTCACTATTATCAATCATTATTTTCTTAATAGGTACTCCCTCCGTCCACAATTGTTTGGCAGGTATAATAAAAATAGATGTCCAAGATTAATTGTCAATTTAAACAATCAAGAAATAATTAGTCACTTTTTTTTCAATTCTGCCCTTAATGATAGTGTAGTTCAATTGAAAAGTTATGTGGACTTTTGATATTCTTGATATAGTAGGATTATATTAGTCAAATTACATCTTATATTAAATTTTCCTTGAGTGGTGTGCATAACCTTACCCTGACAAACAATTGTGGACGGAGGGAGTATATCAATTTAAAAATTGACAGGTAATTAGGAATAGAGGGAGAATTCAATATTAAAAACCTACTAATCTCATGTTAGATAGGCTTCTCTAAAAAGTAAAACGTTTCTATTAAGAAATCTTTCAACTTTCAAATCTTAGTGGTCAGTGGTTTGAGAACGAACCCTGACTCATGTTTCATGTTTAAAATTTATCGGAGACAAAGAATATTTGATAATTTTTCTCAATTGATATAGTTTTGATAGATAAAGTTATCTGATACCTGTTATTGATGGTAGATGACAAATATTCCATAAAATTAATTGAAATTAGCGAAAGCTGAACAATACCACCATCACTTGAAAAAAAACAAAAAAAAATTATAGTAACTACCCCACTTTACTTTTTGTTGACAATTTTAGCGGACAAATTAACTACATTAAAAATAAAGGTTCTTCCTTTTAAAAGTCATACTATACAAATAATTATATGAATTATTAAATTCTCTTCATATATATTTTTTTAAAAATAACAATAGTATAAATATGTGAATATTATTTTAAGTTACAAACTCAAGTCGTCCTAGATAACATTCTAAAAATAATTGGATGAATTGTTAAATTCTCTTCATATATATTAAAAAAAAATAACAATAATATAAATATGTAAATATTATTTTAAGTTACAAATTCAAGTCGTCCTAGATAACATTCTAAAAATAATTATATGAATTGTTAAATTCCCTTCATATATATTAAAAAAATTTACAATAATATAACATGTAAATATTATTTTAAAATCGTCCTAGATAACATTCTAATTTTAGAGTGCAATAAATTCCTAATTTCGTCAACACGTTAAACGGTTCCCAAAGGATGAATGTTAGGTGACCCACCAAAGTGTTGAAAGCACACACAAAGGCATTGACGGCATAAAAAGTCAATTATATTCAATAAACCCCACATGCCATGTTTTATTATGTATTAAAAATTATGGATCGTGATAAATATTTATATATTATTTAAGATGTATGATTATAATTTTTAAAATTTATGAAATATAGTTATATTTTAGATTTTATATAACAAATGTACTATACACATGCGTATTGATACAAATTACAATATACATTAATAGAGCCTTTTTACGTGTTTTTAGTTGATATAATATGCATTTGATATTGTCCGTATATAATACGTGATGATACAATTAATAGTTGATATTCATCGCCTTAATATAATTCTTTCACTAATATAGTAAGCACTAATACAACTAACAGTTAATGTTCACCCTCTGATATACCTGATATATGTTATTGATACACATATGTGGTGATACAATATGCATTGATAGAGATTTTAACGTATTTTTAGTTGATATAATATATGTTGATATGATTGATATTTGCCACTTTATATAGTTGATACCATGTATATATATTTCTTTTGTTGAATTAAGAATTAATACTCACCGACTGAATACAACTCTTTTGCTAATATATACGCACTACTTCAACTAATAATTGATACTCTTCCCATGATATAGCTAAAACGATCAATACTCATTGCTTAAATGCAAACTCTTAATACTTTATGCTAATAGTTGATACTGGCCATCTAATATAACTAATACTCATCATCTAAACATACCTCTTTCAATAATATAACTTATATCCATATGATAACATCTCTTTCATCCAATATAATTATTATAATTATATTTCGTATGATTACATTCTAAACTATAGTTATTTACAAAAGATTTCTCTATTATTATCCTTCAAAATTCATATAGCTATTATAGTGAAGCAAAAAAAGAGTATATATATATATTTTTTTATTATTATTATTATTTTTATTTTCTTGCATAGAGTGAGAACACTAATTTGTTAATGGCAGTGTCCCACTCTTTACTCTTGTCGGTGGTTCACTTCACCTCATCTCATTTTTCTCATTCACTTCACTTCCACACAATTCCTTAAAACTTTTTTTTTATTAAAAAACATCACCTCTATTTAATCCACTCATCATCTTCTTGATTCTTCAAAAAAAGAAAAAAAAAATTCTTACTCTCATTCTGCTAATAAAGATCTTATCTTTTTCTGAATTGGGTCAAAGAAAAGTCATGAGAATATACCAAGAAATGAAAGATGAAGAAGCTCAATCAAGAATTAGTACAAATACAGTAACAACAGTTTCCTCAGTTTCAGTAGTAGCAACACCAGCAGCAGCAACATCAACTGTAAAAAAAGATCAAGGATTTAGTGGGGTTTTTGGTAAAGGTAAATACAAATTGTGGGTATTGGCTGCAATTCTTTTGCTAGCTTTTTGGTCTATGTTCACTGGTTCACTTACTCTTAGTCTCAACTGGTCTACTTCAAATCTCAGCCGTTTATCTCATGCTTCTGATTTCACGATCCATGAAGATCTTGATATTCTGGTAATGTTTCTTGATCCTTTTTGTTTGATGGGTTAGTTTGGTTAAAGGCAAAATCTTGAGTAATTATGAAAAAGATTTGATTTTTGCTACATGGGTCAGTTTGCTAAAAGGCAAATCATGAGTAATTATGAAAAAGATTAAATTTTTGCTACATAGGTCAGTTTGCTAAATGGCAAATGTTAAGTAATTAAGAAAAAAATTTGATTGTTGCTACATGGGTCATTTTGCTAAGAGACAAAATCATAAGTTACTAAGAAAAAGATTAAATTTTTGCTACATGGGTTATTTTGCTAAAAGGCAATACATAAGTAATTAAGAAAAAGATTTGTTTTTTTGCTAGATGGATCATTCTGCTAAAAGGCTAATCATAAAGAAAAATGATTTGCTTTTTTTTTTGGCTACATGGGTTATTTACTAAAAGGCAAATCATAAAGAAAAAAGATTAGATTTTTGCTGGATATAGTTAGTAGTATATTTAGCAGACTCAGCTTGTTTGGTAATTGAAATTAGTTGATTATTGGTAGTATTAGGAGTACATTTCAGGTCAATTCACCTCAAAAAAGTGCCTTTTTTTTTTCTTTGCTTTTGTCTAATTTTTTCTTCCTTTTCAATTTTGCTTTTCCTCTTCTTTTTTCTTCCAACTTTAGATGATGATGGATTTTCTTTGATGTGGAAGTCTTTGATATCTTCAAATTGAATCATTTTGTGTGTTGAAGTGTTAAACTTGACTTGTTTCTTGGGTAGGTTATTCACTACATGGAAAGAAGAATTGATTTTTGCTAGATGTAGTACTAGTATTAGGCTGATTCACTTAGTTTTGTATTGAAAAGTAGCCAAGTATAGGAGTGCATTTCAGATAAAAAGTTCTTTTCTTTTTTGCTTTTACACTTTCTAATCTTCTTTGTGTACTTTAAATAGTGGTTTTCTTTTGTGGGGTTTTTGATTTCCTGATGTTTCACCATTTCATGTGTTAAAATGTCGAATTGATTTTTTTAATATTAAAGCAAATCGTACATTTTTGCTAGATGTAGTAGTAGTATAGTAATGCTCATTTAACTAGTTTGAGTTTGAGATTAAGTTGATTGGATCAAGTATGAGTACATTTAACACCATTTGGTGTGTTAAAATGCTGAATTTGTCTTCTGATTTGTAGGTATTGGAGGAAAGAGAGAAAATGGTGAAACATATGTGGGATGTGTACACACAGAATAGCAGGATCAGGTTGCCTAAGTTCTGGCAAGACGCTTTCCAAGCAGCGTACCTAGATTTGACGAGTGATTCACCAGCTACCCGAGACACTGCTGTGTCGGAGATTGCCAAGATGTCCCTCCGTTCCACTTCCACTTATGAATCACCTTCCAACAAGAAATCAGAACCAAGGTAAATTTTTCCAGTGAGACTTGTTTTGTTGTATATATAACAATCAACTACGTCTCAGTTCCAAACTAGTCGAAATCAGGCTATATGAAATATGAATTCTTGATATACTTTCTGCTCAAAGTTCTAACAGTAAATTAGGGGATGAGGATTAATAATGGGATTAGCTTAGCATGCAACTTAATCTTGAGGGGCAACCCAAAGGGTGTGGTCTAGTGGTCAATGAAATAGATTGAGAACTATGAAGCCTAAGGTTCATATTCCAACGGAAGCAAAACTCTAGGTGATCTCTTCATTTCTCTCCAAGCCTCAGTGGATAGAGTTATGTGATGCATGTGCCGGTGAGGTAGCAGATACCCAATCTGGTCCGGATACCACACTTATTAAAAAAAAGTAGTTCAAACTTCAAAGGTCAAAACTGAGGAATTCTAACAAAACTTCTTTACTGCTTTTTAGTGTATGGGATGATGATTTTTTATGGGGTTCTCTGTCTTGAAGGAGTAACTTTATAAGTGTGAAAGGGTAGTTCAAAGTTTTCCTAAAATAGGTTGAAACTGAATCTGGAGAGTATTTGCTTCTAACAAGCAACTCTTTACTGTCCTATATCACATGGGGTGGTTATTTTTGTGGGGCAACCTAAAAGATGTACTAGTCCAAAGTTTTCTTTAAATTCCTAAGAAGATTTGAAACGAAATAAGTCTGAGATCATCTCATCTAAAAGTTGAAGAACGTCTTTTTTATAGTGTGTATAACCTAAAATGCAAAAGGGTAGTTCACAGTATTCCTAAAATTCCAAAGATTTGAAAATGAATCTACACTAGAATTTGTTGAAGTGAGAGACTATCTCATCAAATAGGTCGTTTGATAAAGGATATGATAGTGAGATTCCAACCACTACCTGCTTTGATATCATGTTGAAGTGTATAATCATCTCATCCAAAAGTTTGAACCATTAAAGAGCACACATTTATTTATTTAATTATATTCTCAACAAAATTTACGTCTAACGAACTATTGTTGGATCTGGTTGGTTATGAATATGAACAGAGAAGCAGAGAAAGAAAAAGGATCGAAAAGTCCGGCGAAGACGACAACTACAAAGAAACAGAAATGATGATGAGGGCAATGGTTGTGTTTTGAATTAAGATGGAAGGTAGATGCAACAAAGTTGTGGTTGAACTCATTCTTCTTGGTAGTCAAAGTTCTTAACTTGTATTTATACAACTACTACTAGAGCTTTATTTAGATATATATCATAAGATCAAAATTTAGTGAAGGCAAAGGTCTTCCTTTTGATTGTTCCCACTTTATAATATGCCATTTCAAAGCCAGTTGGTTAATTATGTCGTTAACTTAAATCTGTTTTTCTTATTTGGTTGATCCAAATCATGTAGTAATTCTCTTCATCTTATAGTACTCAAATCACTTATTTTTATTACTTCTGCTTTATTACCCCCACCCCCAAACAAAAACTGTGAAGCAACAATTGAAAGATATCCTATGGACCAGAGCTACTTGAATACCATGAGTGCTATTATAGATCATGGCCACGATAATTTGATCTCATCTTTGATTGAACTGAAATGACACTTCATTATTCAAAGAATAGGGCAAAGTTGAGGACCAAAATGTAGTCCCTCCGGGGACTTCCGATAAGCATGGTTCCTGTGCAAGGATGGCAAGCACAGATGGGTAAGCACATCTACTCTTGACAACAAATGCAAAGTTGGGAAAATAGTGCATTTTCATCGCGAAAGATCTAATTAAGCCACAGGTTTCCTTGCAACTTCATCGTGATCAAGCAAACGTAAGCACATCATGCAAAGTTTTCCGAAAGCAGAATTGAAACCCTCAACTAAGTGACTTCGTAACCTCAAACCTACTTTTTTGCTTACTGGGAAAAGAGAACACTTTCATCGTGAAAGATTTAATTTCAATTTAGCAACAGGTTAACTTCCAACTTCACCATATAGAAGAACCATCGCGAAAAAACACACCAAAAGTCATTTCTGGTACTAGTGCAGAAAACACAGTGACTCTTTGGTCAACAACGATATCACGAATCTTGTTATTGATTGCCTATAACTCACTGCATTGTTCTTTATAGTATCAAAGCTCAACAAATAGTGAAGATTTGATCCAGTCTCTTTTGTACAAAATGCAACTATTCTACCTAATCCCATTTTATGCACAAGTATCTATATCTCAACTCTATTTTTTTTTTAACTCTCAGACATATCCATGTACAGTGTTATAGCCACAGCATCAACACAGCATTCTTTAAAAAAAGGCAGATTAAATTTATTGCATAAACCTTCGTAAGGTCCTGCAAAATAACTGAGTTCAATAACTTTCAACTAGAAACTAAATAATCTGGAAACTATAATGCAGGGACACTAATGAACCCACCTCAGCTAAAGCATCTCTCTCAGGATGCATTACAACGTTGAGTATTACAAAAACAAAAAGGGTGGAGGACAAACATGAAAAAGAGATCTAGGTTTAATTCTGATTAAATCTGATTTAGAAGACCTAAAGTCATAAATAGCATCACAAAAATTGCTTTGAGCAGATTAAATAGTACTGCTTCTGTTGCTGGATAATCCTAAAGCATTTACAAACATTTCTCAAACACAAAGTATGTACCATTCCTCATTCTACCTAGTCTTCCACAGTCTGAATCTCTCCCATCATTATACGGTTACTAACCACATTGAAGCCCAACTCTGAAAGGTTAACCTTCTTCCCCTTCCTACCCTTCTTCTTTCCTCCTTTTGGGGCCCAATCCTGAACACTTGAGTTACCCTGGTCAAAGCCAACACTGTTAGAAGTCACATCTTTGGCACTTGCACCAGTGACCTTACGATCATTCCGACCCTGGAAGGCCATGTCAAAAACATCCGCAGGCAAAAAGTCTTTGTAGTTAAGGAACTTGTCAATGAACTCATGATCAGGATCATAAGAGCCAAGATTCTCTATCAGAAGAATTTCAGCCTCTGACTTGGATTGCTTGAAACAGAAGTCCAGAAAGCTAGTATCTGAATGAACAAAAAGAATTTGGGAACACATCAGACAAACTGTCAGTATAGTTCTATGTAGATACTCTCAGGTTGCTCTGTGTAAGATTCAAGAAATTCCACAACTACAGACACAGTTCAAAATATATGGGATGATAATGTATTCCAAATGAGTGATATTTAAATCAAATGAGAGTAGCAGTTCTACAAAATACCTCTAGTACCAATGAGCCTATCACATTCATTCTCACACCACTCTCTGAAATCCATTGCTTCTGAAACAATGAAGATAGTTGTGTTAAATTTATTTTTTCTTTTTCCGCTAAGAAATATTGTTTACTTTAGATCTTGATTAGTTCTTAAAAGAACATATGGTTACCTGAATGCTTTGTTAAAGCATCCTTCTTCCCTTTCAGGGACGAGTGAGCTGATGCAGGAGATGAGGATAGTAAACGTTCTACAGGCTTACCGCTAACAGACTTCTGCCTGCTCAATGAACCGCCAGGGCTTCCTTTCACTGGTGTGGTCTTGCTTCCCCAACTGCCTTGACTTCCAAGCTGAGGATATTCAGACCTGCAGGCATTACAGCCAACAAAGAGAAGGGATTTCTCAACAAAAAAAAAAGAGAGAAGGGAGAAGAGCTAATAGAGAGGAAGGAAATGGTCGTACTGCTTTGCCTCTTGCTTGGGATGATCTATTGGGCCCCAAAACAAATCATCCTCCACTTTATTTTTTGAATTAGTGCCAGCTTGTGAGTTGATCTGAATAGGAGATGCCTTGGCGGGCGATGAACCAGTGGCAGACCATGATGGACCACCTACTCTGGCAGGTGGATTTGGCACAGATTTCTGTGTTGGCACTGGTATATGCTGCTGTCCAGAAGAAACCTTCTTTTCTTGTTCCTTTAGGATGTCCCGTAAGGATGTGGGTTTTGAGGGTTTCCCAGCATCAGTGGACCATGCTGGAACAGGAATAGGAGAAGAACTTGCAGACTCGCCCTTCCAAACAACAAAATCTCCTAGCGAAGGACCAGATGGTATAGCAGGTAATACTTCCTGGTCAGGTTGTACCTGACGCGAGCTTTTGACTTTGTCAATAGGACTTGATGCAATAGACACCTCAGAAGCAGCAGTGGGCACTGAGACCTTCGCTCCTGCACCCTTAGATTTTGCAGATCTTTTGCGGCTCTTTTTAGTTTCTTTAGCTTCAATAAAGTTATCATCATCGTTGACAGATACAGAAGGTTGAATAGATGTAATATCAGGAAAATCTCTCTCTCTGTCGCTTGACTTGGCCAAAGTGTTCTCAGCCAGTACATCATGCAATTGACTTTTCTTACTCTTCTGGTTGAGAGAAACATCTGAATTATTCATATTCAAATCAGTGCTGGCAGCATCTTGCTGAGTATCTCTAACTAATTTATGATCTGAATTAGTAACAAACCCAGCCCATGGAGTAGACACACTCAAGGAGCTCAGAGATGTGGCGACCTCTGTAGTAGCTATTTCTGCTTGTGCTCTCATCTGCTCTTCCTCTTGAATTTCCAACAATGACTTCGGCTTGAAACCAGGAGCAGGTTTCCAAGCTCGCTGTCCAGACAGTACTTGGGAGTTGAACTGTGAAACTGGTGGGTTTTGCCCTGGATATTCATCCACAACATCAGCAATAGCTGTTTCAGGTTTGCTCTCTCTTCTTGCTGGACCTACAGCTGTAGCTTTGTCAACTAAAACAGATTGTGAATCAGAAGCAATGGGGGTATCAGATTGCAAGGGCTTTGATGGCTGTGACTTAGAAGCTCCCTTCACCAAGTCCGAAGTTTGTCCCTTAGTAGACTTCTGCTTCCTGGACTTCTTTTCAGATGATTTTTTAACTTCCCGGGTTTCAACACTTTTCAGTTCCTTGGTGACAGAAAGTCCATCACGTAGATCATCTCCTTCAATCTGTGGTTCTGAGGGAGCTGCAGCTGGTGGTGATTCAACTCTGTTTTTCTGATGCAAGTCATTATCAACAGCTGGTGGTGGTGGTATAACTGCCTTTTCTAATTGTTCAACATGTGGAAAATGAGAGGCAATTTCAGCAGTGGCTGGAGGTTCATTGTTTTCTGAGCCCTTCTCTAGGTGATGTTTGCTGGTAAATTCTGTATGTGATGATGGATCAATCATGGCTGTTGCCATCCTTGGGACCTTCGGTTGAACATCATCAATTTGTTCCACTAAACCCCAACTCCTCTGACTGGAAAAGTCTCCAAACATTTGATGTGGCAAGTGCACAGATGAGGTTTCAGAGCTACCTATTTGGCTGACATCCTGAGAAATGCTCGAGGGCAAGACGAAATTTGAAGCACGAGCTTCTTCCATAACTGGAAGTTGTATTTGTGTATTCATTGAAAACAAATTATGTGAAGGCGGGAAAAGGGTAGGTTGTTCACCAAATCGCTGATGAGGATGCTGATCAGACAGAACTTGAGAGAGCAACTGCTGCTGCTGGCGCAATATTAGTTGCTGTTCCTCCTGTTTCTGCTGCTGCTGCTTGAGCATCAACAACTTGTCTAACACTGACAATTGTTGTGGTCCTTGTGCTGCCTGAGACTGTAGCTGCAGCAAGTACTGTTGCTGCAATAGATTTAACAGCTGTGGATCTTGAACTCCAGATGAAAGTAGCTTTTCAGTAGCCAAAATGCTGGATGTATTATCCACGGCACCCAATAAGTTGGTCATAGGTGGATTCTGTGGGTGTAGCCTCTGTTGTTGCATTCCAAAGGCAGATTGAGGGGGCATACTCTGACCTTGATGCATCTCCATCCTTTCCTGAAGCGGTTCTAATCCCCCTTGGACGGAGAAATTAGACCAACCACTAAGACCGCTACTAATACCAGCTGATCTGTCTGGTATGCCCTGAAGTAGAGACATCAAATCAACATTCTGATTATGGGGCTGCTGGCGAATATTTTCAGCCATTGAAGGCCGTTGAGAATGAGGCAAAGGATCTTGAACAATATCCGCATTTGGAACAACAGATGGTGCATCTCTCCCGGGCCAAAGAGGATAGGGCTTTGGTAGAGATTTCTGTCTCTCAAGAGCAATCTTTTTAGCCAAGAGATACAGATTATCTCCACTTTCAGCTACCATAGGAGGAACAGCACCAATATTATTTGCACCATAAGCCGGCATGCCTGCTGAGCAAGAAAAGCAATCACCAATCATCAGTTAAATATTAATGCACATCTTTCCAATTTTTGAAGCTTCAGTTATTGATACAAAAATATTAGCATAGACAACAATAATGCAAAATTCAGACGAATACAACTCAAAAAATAAATTCAAACCAACCTTCAGACTGAGCAAACTTGTCAAGCGGTGCATGGCCTACTTTGCCAGCCATCAGTGACTCCAAGAATCTATTTTCAGCCTCTGTTGTTGAGCCATGCTTGTAATTCATGTCACTCTTTACCATATCAATCTCACTTGAACCTGCATGAAGTTTTGTGAAGCTGCTCACGTTCAACCCCCCTGGAGCATCTGCATTGGGCTTTGGTGCTCCAAATCCAGGAGGTGGCCGAGCCTTAGCACGCAAGTGGGGCATAACATCCCCCAGCAGATAAAATGGTGAATCATGTGGTGCAGTAGCTAATCGAACTAGCAAATCTATGCCAAAATATCCAGCCTCAAACCATCCAATAATATCACTACCTGAGAAAGGACCTTGAATTGAGCCTTGTGGATCTTTGTAATATAGAACCAGGTCCTCCGGAGAAGATTGTGAAATTTTCCTCATCTCCAACTCTTTGTCCATGGCAGCAGATAATTGCCTTTTGAGAATAGGATCATCTCCAAACTGCCATTTAGATCCTTCGTTTTTGGGGTAAGAAGGATCTGCAAGATCTCTTTCCCGCTCTATATTCTTATCCTTCTGGTTCTGGAGCCATCCAATGTCAGATGTTCTTGACCTGATATCAGTTGGCATTTCTCTAGCATCATTAGCCACCAGATGTGAACGTGCACCAATTGAAGATGATCGCCATAAGCCGCCACCATGGGGAACAGGTGAGTGTCCTGGTGTGCTTGGATCTCTATTGACAGACTCCCGTTCTCTATGAGGAATACTGTCTTCTACTGAAACTGAACATTAAAAATAATAAGTTAAGACAATCTATTGAAACCCAATTACAGATAAAAAAGAAGCATAATTGATAGATCTCTTAACAAGAACCACCATAATTCAAAAGCAGCTCTCTCAGAAGACAACTCTGCTTATTGAAAGATATGCATAACCAACAGACTAGCTTTAAGTATTTGGATCTCGAAATTTTAACAGGACTCCAAATCTTAATAAGATTATAGATTTGTTTTTGTTACTGCATCCTGATGAACTGCACAGTACATCAAGGGATAGATATCCACACATATACATACAGCACCTAATTTGGGATCAGAAAATCTCTCTAAACTCTAGTCTCAGATTTAGAACTGGACCCATAAGGATGCAACTTTCCGAAGAAAAAGCCATCTGGGTGATTCATAGTCACCTTTTGCATTGTCAATACTTTCATCTCTTGAATCATCAAATGATAAATCTTCTCTGCTACCTGTACATTTGAAGAAATGATGGCAATCAAAACCATAGCACAAAACATACTAATTTGAGAGCTTAATTAATCAAGATTCAGAAATCCCGTAACTGATCTAGGAATTAGAAGTACCTAGTTTGCCGCGCCTTGGCTGAGTATGTTCAGTTGAGTTTCGACCTAACGCTCCATCTTTAGTAATCTGCGGAGCTCCACTACTCAGAACATCCCCCTTATCAATTCCCTTCAAGATAGCCTATACATAAACTTGAGCAGTTACTTCATTTAAACTAATTAACATCAGATCAAAATCCAATTCAACTAAGTAATATCAGTTTCAAGTCTCTCTGAAAGTTACCAATTCCTCCGGACTGGGTGCACATAATGCAAGAGGTTCCAGAGGTTCATCTTGTGTAAGTGAAGGAAATTGCACAATCACATCCGAAAAGTTACTACAGGACTGCATGTCTGTAACTCTATACACATCAAGCATTTTTATCCGACTGTATTGTATAGGAGAGGAAACATTTTCAGCTTTCTCCGAGAATGCCCCGAATGACTGCACATGAGGAGAGCCCTTTATCATGGGGCTCCCTCCAGAGAGAGCACGACCCCTACCTAGAGAAAAAGTAGCGGTAGCACCATCTTCACGTCCCCGGCCATGAGAAAATGTAGGAACCTGTTTGTTTGGTGTAAAAGCCTGATGAGTAGGTTCTGACCTTCCCCTGCCGTGAGACGTAGATCTCCATGGCCGATAGTGGTCACCCTCTCTCTCATCCTTTCCATGATAAGCAAGACCTGGAGACCCCTTCTCAAGATGCATTTCAGCATCTTTGCTAGAGTTGCTCCATTTCTCACGTACAGCATCTGCTTCCTTCTCATCAGGTCCCCAGCGCGTGTTCCATTTGCTCTCTCGACGCTGATCGTGATTGTTTTCCCTATTTCCAGAATCAGTCCATCTTTCACCTGGAACACGTCGTGCTTCTCCATGATGTCTGCCAGAGGAGTCCGACCAGCGCTCCACCTTGCGGCCATCACCAATCTCCTTATCTCCCTCCCTCCAGCGGTCCCTTCGAACAGCAGAATTGGTGTCCCTTTCTTCATCACGCCAGCGATCCCGTCGACCTGATTCCATATCGAGCACAGATGGCCTAAAAACATCTTTCTTCTTTTGATTATCATGCATATCATCACCCATCCCAGGGAATTTCGCTAACTCTGAACGAATACCATACCCCGGATGTATGTTGAGATGGTTGTCCTGCATTTAAACACCAATAGACGAAAAAAACATCAGGCTAGTTTATGAATTAACAGTTTAATAAGAACCGCTACACAATTTAAGCAGAAAACCTCAACTGCTTCAAACCCAACACCAAAATGTTTCTCAAAAGTGTGAACGGTACAGGGTTTAAACAAGGAAATCCAAAGCAATAATGAACGTACCCCGGTAACTATCCCAGCCTTACTTTCCCCTGGTTTTGGCAGGAGCCACTGCGGTGAAAGCGGAATGGAATCGTTGGGTCCTTGCACATCTACATGTATCAAAAATAACTTATCTATAAAGACA
This sequence comes from Solanum tuberosum, assembly GCF_000226075.1. Taxonomy (NCBI): domain Eukaryota; kingdom Viridiplantae; phylum Streptophyta; class Magnoliopsida; order Solanales; family Solanaceae; genus Solanum; species Solanum tuberosum. The sequence goes on from NW_006238958.1 coordinate 132,655, forward strand.
TAATCTTGCACTACGACAAATACAAATACAAATACAAATTGGAATCAAAACACCCTTTTGACAAGGTAAGAAAATAAAGCCTACTGCTTACTGGATTATGTTAATAAGCAAAATAAGAGGTTCCATATAATCCCTATAAGTTATTATATGAAACCTCTTCCATCATAGAAATACCAAGGGTCTGCATCAAAATTATTTACAGGAGCAAGGAATTTGGAAGGCATATAACTGATCAAAGGCATGTAAAACAGATAAACATAACGATACATTCAAGAAATAAGATCCCACCTTCAATTTAAGTAGCGCTCAATGAAAACTTGCCAAAAAAATCAGAAGATTTATATGAATTAAATTTGCCTTTCAGCAACACAGGATACCTAGCTTACATGCAGTAATAGTCACTTCTTATCTCTCATAACTACAAAAAGATACTCCTAGATAACATCTGAAATCAAGGGCTTCAATACTAGCAAAAGACATGACACTTGTCTAACATGGTTGTAAGCAATGCTGAGGTCTGTCATTATTAAGTAGTTAGTTGCTTACATACTTCATTAAGTTATCCTTTGAGATTAAAAAACTTGAAGTTTTGACCCACTAAATTGGCCAATTAACAGGTACCATGAAAGGCAAGGAAGTAGTCAAAAGCAAAAAGCACCAAAATACATTGGATTTCAAGAGCAAAGTGCAAATAATGAGTGGGTTTTAGCAAAGAGAAGTATCATGTGTGTGTGTGTGTGTGTGTATATATATATATATATATTACTGTCTAGTATTGTGCTTTTAAAGATTGAGCTTGGTGAAGATGTGCCCGAGAATTAGCCCCTTGATGCCTGCACTAAAGCACCAACTAAGTGAGGAAAAGCACACAAGTTGGAATTACAGAGTTTCAGGGCTTAAATGCGCTTTGAGCAAGCCTTTAACAACAGTGGATGCAAAATGGTTTCCAAACCAGGAATGGTATATTGGAAGTGACTATTGAGTGTCTAAGGATATAATACCAGTAAGATATATAATTGTAAGAATACATATGTTAAGATGGATATATGGTGATACAAGATTGGACAAGATTAGAATCATCACTTTCAACAAAAGGTTTAAAGTATCACACATGTAGAACAAGATGAGCAAGTCTTCTGAGATGATTCCACAATGTTCAATGTCTATTTTCATGTGCATTGTTCTTAGGTGAGGCAATAAGAGGATCAAAGGTGATAAAAGAGAGGGGTGTGTTTGCCTTCATGACTTGGTTTAATTTTACAGGTTGAGGGATCTATGACTTATGTCACAGGTTTGAGCCTCGCGCAATGCAAACTAAACCTGGTATTTAAATATAGAAGGATAAACAGGCAGGCCCACTATCCCAAGTTCCGAAGGCTACGGTTGGTCCTAAGACTGGACAATACAAAGCAACTCACCAAAACTTCTAACATCATTAAAACACTCAAACACGAGACTAGTCAATTGTTAAGCAACATTACCAGCTACCACCACAAAGTCAATTTCTTCAAGGATAAAAGTAATGGTAGACACCATGCTGAAGGAAAAATACAAACACACAAAAAATCTCCAAGTAGTATTATTGATCAGACATAAAAAATCACAACTTTATAACCAAGTGATACTTTCTATAGTAAGAAAACTCAAACATCAGTGTTCCTACTGCGAAGTCAATTTCTCTGAGTATAAAAGTGTTGATAGGAAAGGAAAAAAAAAGCACACAAAAAAATCTCCCTAAAGTATTATTCATCAAACATACAAAAGAAAATCACATCTTCATAACCGAGTGACATTTTCTAAGTAAGAAAACTCAAAACATCAGCATTCCAACTACAGAGTTAATCTCTTTGAGTACAAAAGTATTGATAGGAACAAAACAGACACACAAAAAAATCTCCCTATAGTATTATTCATCAAACATACGAAAAATTAACCGAGTGATATTTTCTTTAATAAGAAAACTCAAACAACTGCATTCATACTTCAAAGTCAATTTCTTTGTGTATAAAAGTATTGATAGGAACAAAACAGACACAAAAAAAAATCTCCCTATAGTATTATTCATCAAACATACAGTATATTGATAGGAACAAAACAGACACAGAAAAAAAGATCTCCCTATAGTATATTACTTATCAAACATACAAAAAAATCAGAACTTCATTACCAAATGATATTTCCTATAATAAGAAAACTCAAACATCAACATTCCTACTGCAAAATCAATTTCTACGAGTACAAATGTATTGATAGGAAAAAAAGCAGACACACCAAAAATCTCCCTAGAGTATTATTCATCAAACATACAAAAAAAATCACATCTTTATAACCAACTGATATTTTCTATAGTAAGAAAACACAAAACATCAGCATTACTACTACAAAGTCAATTTCTTGTATAGAAGTATTGATAGGAAAGACAAAGCGCACACACAAAGAATCTCCTTAAAGTATTATTCATCAAACATACAAAAAAATCACAACTTTATAACCGAGTGATGTTTTATATAGTAAAAAAAAAACTCAAACATGAACATTCCAACTGCAAAGTCAAATTTTTTGAGTATAAAAGTATTGGTAGCAAAAAAATCTCCTATAGCATTATTTATCAATTCATACAGAAAAATCACAACTTTATAAGCGAATGATACTCTATACAGTCACAAAACTCGAATATCATCATTTTTTATGCTCCCGAACACTGTCTTCAGCAGGTCGAAGCTTAATCAACCTCATGGAAACCCTAAACCCACAGTGGCGGCAACAGTAGAACACACATAAAGCTACAATCTTTCATTTTCACAACGACAACATACATTCATCTCGTTACGATAAGACAAACAAAAGGGGAAAATGCATCTATTGAAGAATTTCGAAGCTGAAAAAAGTGCGAAAAAATAAAAAATTTAACCTTTGGAGATCTGATTAAGGCGAGAATCAAATTGAGTTTTGTCACCCATGGCTGATGATCGGAAGGAGAAAAAGTGAAGAAGCGCTCAAAGAAAACCCTAATTTATGCTGCTTTGTGAGAGAGGAGGGAAGAAGGGGAGAAGAAGCTTAGGCGGGGTGAATATAGGGCAAAAGGGTAGAGGCTAATCGAAAACTTGGGTTACGTTTAATGACGTGTCAACCTTCGGCGCAAGTTAGCCATATCCTACTCCTATTATTTTTTTTTATTTGTCTTTTATCTTTTTTTTCACCTCCCAAAATTAAAAAAAAGGTTGAAACATTTATGGTATATTACTATTTTATTTATTTGATATTTTTTTTCTTTTAATATTATTTTATTTTATTAATAACAAGATATGAATTGTTATAAGCATTTGATACCATTTATTATAAATAAAAATAATATAAGTTTAATTAAATATTATAATATAAATTGAGATGAAGAAATTAAAAGTACAATTTTTTTGTGGATGACGAGAGAATAGGTAGCTACTATTATTTGAATAGGTATTAGGTAAAATCGCAAATCATATAAGAGGTATATTACACTAGGTAAATCCTATGTTTGAGAAAAGTATAACAAAACCAAAGTGAACTTCTAATGACTCTTGTCGGCAAATATTTAGTATTTTAATTTGACATCAGACTCCTAAAAACATGTTTTTTGAAAATACATGATATGGACCCCTTAAATCTTAATAAAATATCAAGAAATTTCATTTGTTCGAGTTAAGGATTCCATATATTTGACTAGGGGTGTTCACGGTTTGGATAAAAACCGACCCAAACCGAACCAAACCGATAAAATAAAACCGATCTTATTTGGGTTTGGTTTGGTTTGGTTTTAGATTTTTGAAAACCGATAGTATTTGGTTTGGTTATGGTTTTATTCAAAAAAAACCGAAGAAATAACCGAACCAAACCGATGAATTATATACATATATTTTATTAATATACATACTTAATAGATTGTTTTTATAAACAATTTTAAAGATCTTATACATATTTTCATTAAAATTTCTTTATAATTTACTTATTGAAAACAAAAATGCCTAAGATGAAACATTTATCTTAATGATTTCATATATATAAGTGTCTATGACAATTCTTGTGGGACTTAAAATGTTATTGTCTCTTCCTTCTAGGCTAATATAGTGAATTTTAAAGCTTTATTGATAGTAAATTTAGTGATTGAAAGTTCAATAATAATTTAAGTCATTCTAACTATTTTTCGTTTTGAATGGATTGTTGTCACTTTTTTCACATTTTGAATGAATTGTTTCTTTTATTTTTGTGTATGGTTAATAACCGAATAACCGAACCAAACCAAACCGAACCGATAACCACCAAACCGATAAGTGTATATTATATTTGGTTGGTTTGGTTTTGATAATTTAAAAACCGATTAAGTTTGGTTTGGTTTTGGTTTTAACCTAATAACCGATCCAAACCAACCCGTGAACACCCCTATATTTGACTTGTCGGTTTACTTTGATGAAGACAAGTTTGTTGGGCTCAACCTTTGTATGAACTCTTGAAATTTGAGGGATGCTAACACAAATAAAGTTTGCATCACTGACATTTATAATTGACATTGTATATTTTTTATTCTCTGCCCCAAATATAATTAAAAAAGAAAAATAGTTTAGTTTTGCTTCAAATATACTCAACATTAACAAGCAATTCATTTTTTTATACCCAATGAGCCCAATCTACTTCTTAGACAATATTATACAAGTATTGAAAGTAACTTGTGGAGTGGATACCATATAATAGCCCATAATTACTTATTTTTCAATGAATTTACATGGTCAACATCGATGACCTCACAATAATTCAATTGTAAATCGAAATTAATCATGATATGCAGTTTCAAGCAAAGCCACAATGATGCTTAGAGGGAGACAAAACATCAAAATGTTTAAGATAATGTTAAATTTTAAATTTATGTTCTAAAAATAGGACTATATAATAAAAATATCCCATTCAAAGCTGATAAAGTCAAACTTTAATATGTTTGGACTTACCTAATTGAAAAAATATGCTAGTGATGTACATCCTCAAAGCCCATTATTGTTTCTTTGAAATGGATCCTACATGTCCATAGAAGATGAGTTAATATATGTCTTAATCTTTTCTCCTTCAACATAATCCAAATTAGTTGTTGGAAGGACATAAGCAATTTTTTAAAATGGTTTCACAAAGGACTTTTGTATTGATAAGAAAGAATTATGATGATGCCACTCACTTCCTTTATCATAATGCATATTACATGGATTTTAAAGTTATTTTTTTCTACAATTGTATATTGTAATATATTATGCTTTTATAATATTCTAAAAAAAATAAATTATACCACACGAATTTCTTTTTCCAGAGGCAATTTCTTTGTGACACATAACTACATTATATTACTCTTATTTAGAAGTGAGAGTTGGAAAGGACCAACATTGCATTAAAGTACTTGTACAATGTTGGTCCTTCCATTGCATTAAAGTACTTGTACATATATAAGTGGGCCCCACCTCCTTCCACTTAAATAATATTCTTCAACCTTATCATGGTAAAAGTTGAATTTATTATCCTTTTCATTTAATTTTATATGATATTATTTTTTCCTATAAAATCATTATATATGTTTTAATAATTTAAATTTCAAAAACATTATACTTTAACTTTAAAGATTTTATTTTATCAAAATCTTGTACATTGAAATATATAGTTATGAATTTAAAATATTTTTAAAATCATATAAAAATTTCAATAACTTCTCAAATTCCATAATATAACACTTAAATACTACATATTATATATTAATTACTATACTATAAATGACTTAAATACTCCATATTATCTACTCTTATTTAGAAATGAGAGTTGGAAAGGACCAACATTGCATTAAAGTACTTGTACAATGTTGGTCCTTCCATTGCATTAAAGTACTTGTACATATATAAGTGGGCCCCACCTCCTTCCACTTAAATAATATTCTTCAACCTTATCATGGTAAAAGTTGAATTTATTATCCTTTTCATTTAATTTTATATGATATTATTTTTTCCTATAAAATCATTATATATGTTTTAATAATTTAAATTTCAAAAACATTATAATTTAACTTTAAAGATTTTATTTTATCAAAATCTTGTACATTGAAATATATAGTTATGAATTTAAAATATTTTTAAAATCATATAAAAATTTCAATAACTTCTCAAATTCCATAATATAACACTTAAATACTACATATTATATATTAATTACTATACTATAAATGACTTAAATACTCCATATTATCTATTACAATAATTAACAATTATTTGACACTTTAAATTCTATCAATGCCATATAAATTAGGATAAAAAACCTAACATATAATATTTAAATATATTTACAAATAATATAAGTAATACTATACATTATAATAATTAACAGCTTAATTATTTAAATATTTTTTTAATAATATATGTTATTTGCCATGTCCCAATTTATGTGGCATTAATTGATAGATTTGTTGGAGTCGAGAGATTTATTTTGTTAATTATTGTAATTTATAGTTTCTTTTTCATCAATTTCAAACAATATATGTTTATCATATAATCCATTTTATGTGGTACCAAGAGAATTTAGAGTTAATTAAATTTTTTATATAAGTTTTAAATAATTAAGCTGTTAATTATTATAATGTATAGTATTACTTATATTATTTGTAAATATATTTAAATATTATATGTTAGGTTTTTTATCCTAATTTATATGGCATTGATAGAATTTAAAGTGTCAAATAATTGTTAATTATTGTAATAGATAATATGGAGTATTTAAGTCATTTATAGTATAGTAATTAATATATAATATGTAGTATTTAAGTGTTATATTATGGAATTTGAGAAGTTATTGAAATTTTTATATGATTTTAAAAATATTTTAAATTGTTAGCTATTGTGATTTGTAGTACTTTTTTTAACATAATTTTGAAAATAATATTTATTAATCTATTTGTTCTAATTTATGTGGCACATGCAGAATTTCAAATATTAACCATTTTTTATATGTCTCTTTAATATATTAAGTTGTTAATTATTGTATTTTATAGTACATTTTGAACCTAATTTTTTAATAATATATGTTATTTGCCATGTCCCAATTTATGTGGCATTAATTGATAGATTTGTTGGAGTCGAGAGATTTATTTTGTTAATTATTGTAATTTATAGTTTCTTTTTCATCAATTTCAAACAATATATGTTGTTAATTGATAGATTTTTTGGAGTAGGCCTTTTTTTTATTATTAATTATTGTAATTTATTGTTTCTTTTTCGTCAATTTCAAACAATATATGTTTATCATATAATCCATTTTATGTGGTACCAATAGAATTTAGAGAGTCAATTAAATTTTTTATATAAGTTTTAAATAATTAAGCTGTTAATTATTATAATGTATAGTATTACTTATATTATTTGTAAATATATTTAAATATTATATGTTAGGTTTTTTATCCTAATTTATATGGCATTGATAGAATTTAAAGTGTCAAATAATTGTTAATTATTGTAATAGATAATATGGAGTATTTAAGTCATTTATAGTATAGTAATTAATATATAATATGTAGTATTTAAGTGTTATATTATGGAATTTGAGAAGTTATTGAAATTTTTATATGATTTTAAAAATATTTTAAATTGTTAGCTATTGTGATTTGTAGTACTTTTTTTTAACATAATTTTGAAAAAAATATTTATTACTCTGTTTGTTCTAATTTATGTGGCACACGCAGAATTTCAAATATTAACCATTTTTTATATGTCTCTTTAATATATTAAGTTGTTAATTATTGTATTTTATAGTACATTTTGAACCTAATTTTTTAATAATATATGTTATTTGCCATGTCCCAATTTATGTGGCATTAATTGATAGATTTGTTGGAGTCGAGAGATTTATTTTGTTAATTATTGTAATTTATAGTTTCTTTTTCGTCAATTTCAAACAATATATGTTTATCATATAATCCATTTTATGTGGTACCAATAGAATTTAGAGAGTCAATTAAATTTTGTATATAAGTTTTAAATAATGAAGCTGTTAATTATTGTAATGTATAGTATTACTTATATTATTTGTAAATATATTTAAATATTATATGTTAGGTTTTTTATCCTAATTTATATGGCATTGATAGAATTTAAAGTGTCAAATAATTGTTAATTATTGTAATAGATAATATGGAGTATTTAAGTCATTTATAGTATAGTAATTAATATATAATATGTAGTATTTAAGTGTTATATTATGGAATTTGAGAAGTTATTGAAATTTTTATATGATTTTAAAAATATTTTAAATTGTTAGCTATTGTGATTTGTAGTACTTTTTTTTAACATAATTTTGAAAAAAATATTTATTACTCTGTTTGTTCTAATTTATGTGGCACACGCAGAATTTCAAATATTAACCATTTTTTATATGTCTCTTTAATATATTAAGTTGTTAATTATTGTATTTTATAGTACATTTTGAACCTAATTTTTTAATAATATATGTTATTTGCCATGTCCCAATTTATGTGGCATTAATTGATAGATTTGTTGGAGTCGAGAGATTTATTTTGTTAATTATTGTAATTTATAGTTTCTTTTTCGTCAATTTCAAACAATATATGTTTATCATATAATCCATTTTATGTGGTACCAATAGAATTTAGAGAGTCAATTAAATTTTTTATATAAGTTTTAAATAATTAAGCTGTTAATTATTGTAATGTATAGTATTACTTATATTATTTGTAAATATATTTAAATATTATATGTTAGGTTTTTTATCCTAATTTATATGGCATTGATAGAATTTAAAGTGTCAAATAATTGTTAATTATTGTAATAGATAATATGGAGTATTTAAGTCATTTATAGTATAGTAATTAATATATAATATGTAGTATTTAAGTGTTATATTATGGAATTTGAGAAGTTATTGAAATTTTTATATGATTTTAAAAATATTTTAAATTGTTAGCTATTGTGATTTGTAGTACTTTTTTTTAACATAATTTTGAAAATAATATTTATTACTCTATTTGTTCTAATTTATGTGGCACATGCAGAATTTCAAATATTAACCATTTTTTATATGTCTCTTTAATATATTAAGTTGTTAATTATTGTATTTTATAGTACATTTTGAACCTAATTTTTTAATAATATATGTTATTTGCCATGTCCCAATTTATGTGGCATTAATTGATAGATTTGTTGGAGTCGAGAGATTTATTTTGTTAATTATTGTAATTTATAGTTTCTTTTTCGTCAATTTCAAACAATATATGTTTATCATATAATCCATTTTATGTGGTACCAATAGAATTTAGAGAGTCAATTAAATTTTGTATATAAGTTTTAAATAATGAAGCTGTTAATTATTGTAATGTATAGTATTACTTATATTATTTTTAAATATATTTAAATATTATATGTTAGGTTTTTTATCCTAATTTATATGGCATTGATAGAATTTAAAGTGTCAAATAATTGTTAATTATTGTAATAGATAATATGGAGTATTTAAGTCATTTATAGTATAGTAATTAATATATAATATGTAGTATTTAAGTGTTATATTATGGAATTTGAGAAGTTATTGAAATTTTTATATGATTTTAAAAATATTTTAAATTGTTAGCTATTGTGATTTGTAGTACTTTTTTTTAACATAATTTTGAAAATAATATTTATTACTCTATTTGTTCTAATTTATGTGGCACATGCAGAATTTCAAATATTAACCATTTTTTATATGTCTCTTTAATATATTAAGTTGTTAATTATTGTATTTTATAGTACATTTTGAACCTAATTTTTTAATAATATATGTTATTTGCCATGTCCCAATTTATGTGGCATTAATTGATAGATTTGTTGGAGTCGAGAGATTTATTTTGTTAATTATTGTAATTTATAGTTTCTTTTTCGTCAATTTCAAACAATATATGTTTATCATATAATCCATTTTATGTGGTACCAATAGAATTTAGAGAGTCAATTAAATTTTTTATATAAGTTTTAAATAATTAAGCTGTTAATTATTGTAATGTATAGTATTACTTATATTATTTTTAAATATATTTAAATATTATATGTTAGGTTTTTTATCCTAATTTATATGGCATTGATAGAATTTAAAGTGTCAAATAATTGTTAATTATTGTAATAGATAATATGGAGTATTTAAGTCATTTATAGTATAGTAATTAATATATAATATGTAGTATTTAAGTGTTATATTATGGAATTTGAGAAGTTATTGAAATTTTTATATGATTTTAAAAATATTTTAAATTGTTAGCTATTGTGATTTGTAGTACTTTTTTTTAACATAATTTTGAAAAAAATATTTATTACTCTGTTTGTTCTAATTTATGTGGCACACGCCTTAGATGTTATTTTATTACTTTAGCTGGCATCGACATTTTTGTAAATCTGATATCTACTTTGGAACATTTTATAATGTGGCATAGGCTGACAATTGAGATCATAAATTTAAAATAATAAAATTTAATTTATTATAATACTAATATCAATATCATAAAGATATATATATATCATTTAAAAAATATATAAAAAGTATTATAAATTATAATAATTAACCGCTTTTTAAAACAAATTCATATAACTAATTTGATTTACACTCCAAAATTCATAGGTGTCACATAATTTACACATTAATTCTTCATTACTTAATATATGTAATTATATCAATGACATATAAATTGAAATTAAAAAATACATATTTTATTTGAAAATCACGTAATAGTACTATAAGGTATAATAATTAACAACTCAACATATTTTAAAATTTTAGTTGACTCTCCGAATTCCATATGTCTCATGTAATTGAGACAGAGAAAAACATATATTGGTTTAAAATTAATAAAAATATTATAAATTATAATAATTAACAACTTAAAATTTATAAAAAAAAACCTTTAAAATTTTTTAGTTGGCTCTCCAAATTCAATCGGTATTACAATAATTAAAACATAGAAATTAACATAAATTGGACTCCTGCTGACATTTATGTTTCCTTTTTCTAAATTTTCTCTTTTATACTTTATATAAATAATTTTTTTTATGTAAAAAGTATTATAAATCATAATAATTAATAGCTTAAAATATTTCAAAACATATAAACAGTTTTTGTTAACTTTCAAAATTTCATCTATGCCGCATAAATTGAGAGAAATATAGATATATAGATATTTTAAGTTGCTAATTATTCTGAGTTATAGTACGTTTTATGTAATTTTCATATATATTACTCGGTCCTGATTTATGTGATACAAATGAAATTTCAAAAGTCAATGAATTTTTTATAAGTTCTTTTTTATATTAACTTGTTAATTATTGTGATTTCTAATATATTTACGTAAAACATACTCTAAATACAAATAATTAGCAACTTAAAATATATAAAAACATACTAAAAAATTGATTCACTTCAAATTTCATATGTACCACATAAATTAAAACAGAAACAGTAACATATATTGGGCCCCGTGCTGGCACGGGGTCCTATATCTAGTATATATATATAAAAGAGTAGATGCTTTGTAAAAAAATTATTTCTTGTGTCTTTTATTTGTATTATTTGATTGATAGGGAGCACTTTATTTCTAAATTGGATTCTTTTAATGAACTAGTCGGATTCAAAGTGAATATAGAATATCAGGCACCGAACGACATTAAAAAAAAAATATCATACCTATAAAATTAGACATAATTAGTAGAAATCCGTTTGATTTTCCTTTTTTTTTTTTTTTTTTGGGGGGGGGGGGGGGGGCTATTTTTTCATATTTTTAAAAAATATATAAGATAGTAAAATACCTTGTGCTAGCTACCTGAAGATTTATTCTAGTAGTACTACTTTTTTTCTCCTGTCTTTGTCCAATGCTTCTTTTTAATTTTTTGATGGTGTGTTTTTTTATTTAATTTACTCATATTTAACTATTTTATTTTTTTATCAATACGAGTACTGAATAATCAATTTGATAATTTTATCTATTAAAATTTAAATGGAAAAGATTCATTAAATAATTTTTATCTTTATTAAATTTAAATATTGAACTAAAATGATTTACGCCTCTCAAATTTCGTCTTTTTCCGATGCTCCTCTCAAAATTTTAGAAATAGTCAAATTACTAAAGAATTTAAGGTATGTACACCTGTATTTGTCCACTTAATTTTACTATAGAAATTACATGTTACACTTTTTGATAGAGCAAGTAAATACCCAAAAACACATTGTAATTTGCTATGAACTAGAGAGTAGATAAATTAACAAATCATGTTTCACCTTACCACCAAAAAGTATTTTTCAAGTAAAATTGGTTAAAACTTTTGAAAAATATTTTCTTAACAAAATAAGTTTCTTAAAAATGAGGAAAATGACATCTCTGATAAATGTAGAGAAAGCAAGCTCTACAACCACCTTTGGCATTACCACTTGGGCCAGGTGTCACGTCCCAAATCTTAGCCTAGGCGAATCGACACACAATATGTTAACTTGACCGAGTGAATCAATTTTACGTGCCATATAATTTTGATTGTGTACTCTTCATCCTTCAATACACCGATCTTTGGCCCCATCCCAACATCCTTATCCTTCTATCTCCGTACTCCGCTCCTATAATATTTGACTGTATTATATACGAATAATTTGCCCAAAAGACAATCATTCAACTAACACAGCAATCATACATAATCATCCAAAAACCGTTGACGTTACTATGAAAGGAGTCATTTTTTATTTTATTTTTTAACTTTTCCATAAATTAGAATTTCGCTAGCTGGACACAGAGTTGCTACATTTAAATTCTTTATTCTAAAAGAATAATAATTAAAAATTAAACAGAGATTAGTTTAAATTGAGCATTGATCTGTACATTAGTCTTCACTCATAGTTGCAAATTCAAATTGTAAACAATTTTCTTGTTTTGTAATCTAATTTACTGATTATGGAAGATGAAAAAAAGTTCACAAAATTTGCAGTCCAAAATGGATCAGTTGATATTTGTGAAGTCATAAAGAGTTATATACCATTCTTGAATGTGAGAAGATTATCAGAAAAGGCCACTTTGCCCAAAAGAATGTTCCCTCATTCTGCAGCTTATGATCTTTTCAGGTACAAATTAGTAGTATTAGTTTCTTGACTATAATTGTTGATCTAATAATAGCAAAATCGTTCCGGTTCACTAAGCTCTCGCTATGCGTGGGCCCACAAAAGGATCGGACCACAAGGGTCTATTGTAATGTATGAAGTATTACCCTGCATATGTTGATGTTTTAATGATACCAACATGAGTTGTGGTGCAGTGCTGAGACTGTTCCACCCTTAATTAGAAGTCTTGAGTTTAAATCTTGTATATGGAAAAAATCTTCCTGTGAGCACCCAAATGGGCGCTACAATCCAGATTCCTCCTTTGAGCTCCAATGCAGACACCGGACACATACACCAAAAAAAAATGTCCTGATAATGATAAATAAAATGTTTTTGTCCTAAGTTGTGTCTAATATTGGAGAAGTATTTTGCTTGAGAGTTGGTTTTGGTAAATGGTCAAAAGTGTTGGAGTTTAATTGTCTAACAAATTATGTTGGTTACGGCAACTGCATTTTAAATTGCTAATTTTGGTGGACTTTACGTGTGACCAACAAATGGATTATTGCTGAAGCAAATCGGATAAGGTGTAAACATCAGGTGCAGATAAATATTTTACCAATACGACTCTAGGAGATTCTATATTGATAATGAAAAGGAAATGGTTTGTTATCCCTATTTAACCTGGTGTTTATTTCTATTCATTATTTATAGAGTAGAATCGAACACGAATAGATTATTGACAAGATGGATGCCTAATTCCGATACATAAAAGAGTCTCTATCAGTGCTAGTTAGATGAATATCGTGATTGATGGGAAGTACTGAGGCTAACTCTTGCCTTCCCCTGATCCGCAACGTGGTCCAGGGAACATGGGGAGAGATTTATTATGTTTTTTTCTTTCTTCAGTAACTGTACATTTTCTACTCTTGACAGAAAAACAGATAAGAAAATGGCTTTATATGCCCTTTTATATATAAATATGTTAAGTTTGGACACTGCTAAAAGTATTATCAGGCACAGTGATTGCTATCATGGATAAAAATTTTATGGTCTCAAACTGTAGCAGAACTGTTTGATAACAAACTCAGATCTAGTAGAAAAGATAGGGCTTCAGTTGAGCACGAGCTCAGTAGTTTTGGCTTAGACCTTGTATATGTGTTAAAAACTCGCTAAATAAGTACAAATAATAGATTCAAAACTTTGAGCAACTATTGTTTCTTTTCATGATTGTTAATTTGTTCGTAGTGCAAGGGATGCTATGGTTCCAGCTCGAGGCAAGGCAAAAATTGCCACTGACTTGAGCATAGACTTACCTCCAGGAACCTATGGTCGTGTCGGTATGCTGCAACATTCTTATCTGGATGTATTCATTTTTGTTTTACAATGACATAATCTGTCTTTAAAGGTTGTGCTTTTGTTTCATATGTGTAGCTGCAAGATCAAGTTTGTCTTGGCATCATTCCATTGATGTTGGAGGTGGAGTGGTTGATTTAGACAAAAATCCTGTTTTCGTGATACTGTTCAACCATTCTGATGTTGATTTCGAGGTGAAAGTTGGCGATAACATAGCACAGCTAGTCATTGAGCTCCATGCTATACCTGAGATTGTTGAGGTTTATCAATAATTATAATGTGGCTTTTGAATTTGCTGGAGCAGCTTTATGTCTGTGTATGTTATGCAGTTGTTATGTTTATTGTTCAACTTTCATTCTCCGAGGCTGATCTAGAACGAGTTCTTTGGGTTCAATGGAACTAATTGATTTGTGCTCGAACTATGTATACATATTGCCAAAAAATAGAAATAAAAATGTATGCATATACAAGGATCACATTGATTTTTGAATCCTCTGACTCAACATTCTGTATTTGCCTCTGCCTCTCTTCATACTGTTGACTGTTGTAATAGTTGTCGTTGGAAGCACCTTTATGCCTCCGGACCAAATGTGTTTGTGTCTTTTAATCAAATGTAGGTCAAGTTTCTGTGGATTCCATTGCTTTCAGCTAGAATTATGTATACATATAAAGGGATCCGACTCTACATTCTGAATGTGCCTATGTTCATGCCGTTGAATGTTGTAGTAATAGTTGTCGCTGCAAACAACTTTATGCCTTGCTCCCCCGGCCTAGCTAATCCCAGTAACTATACATTTCATTTGTTCATGTGTCATCATTGACTATAAGAATCAAAAAGGCGAAAAATAATGTATATCTTTCATTTACATCATGTAACAAGTCATTTTAGTAGTGACAAAAGCTGGAGAATACTATGAACTTATGAGTAGACATAATACAAGTAAACAGTATATGAATGTTGAAGATACAGTTAATTTCTTACTCTGATGAGAGTGAAAATCATGGTCTTAAAGGCGTTCGACAAGTTGGACAAGTTGTTTTTTTGGCTAACCAAGGATCAAGACATTGAGCATGGAACACATGGTTACAAGGTGGAAAACTTCTGCACAATTCTGCTTCACATAAACTATCCAAGCAAATGACACACATCGATGACTTAGCTTGTCCTTCGAGGTAGAAGCAACTGATTCCTTGCAACTCTTCGACTGATAATCCTGAGTCATAAGCATCCATTCGAGATATCTCATCGTTGGAATCTACTTGTTGATCAATTATATCAAGAACAAGGTAACAAACTACCATATGTACCACGATAATCGCGATAATAGCAACCAAAAAAAGAGGGGATAGGAGTTCAGTAGCAGAGGAACTCATTTGGATAGATAGGGTTTTTTGAAAAAAGATTTACATGACATAGATAATCATTGAATTCCATGCTCTTGTAATAAATAGGAGTAAGAAAATAATACTAATAAAAATATTATTGAGCCCCATGCCATACCTTAAGGTTGTTGATTGTTGAGTAACATCAATGACAAATGCGTGAATGTTCACACTTGATCAAACTATATTCACTCACGTACATTGAAACATGAATTATAACCTCGTATTTATTGTTTAATTCACACACTAAATGCGAATTTGAAACATATTCTATGTGTACATATGTTGAAAAATCAAAATGGTCTATATTTGAATCTGTTGCCTCTACAAAATAATTGTAAATTTTGTACTCTTCATTTACATTATTGATATTAGGCTGAAATATTTATGAATTTATCGTATGAATATTAATGCTACACGTAGAAGTATAGTATTTTTTTTTCTTAAAAAAGAATTGGGGAAGGGGACAAAAGGAGACAAGAAAGATGCTCACTGTCACTGATATCACTTGACTGTAACACTTGACTGTCCTGTTTAGTTTCTTACTTTAAGAATAAAAATCGTGGTCTAAAAGGAGTTCGACAAGTTGGACAAGTAGGTTTTTTGGCTAACCAAGGATCGATACATTGAGCATGAAACATATGGTTACAAGCTGGAAAACTTCTGCACAATTCTGCATCAACAAAACCATCCAAACAAATAGCACATATTGAGTAATTCACTTGTCCTTTGAGGTAGAAACAATTGATTTCTTGCAACTCTTCAAGAGATAAACCCGAGTCACGAGCAACATCCATATCATCGTTGGGATCGCCTTGTGGTTGATCGATTAGATCAAGAACGAGGTAACAAATCAACATGTACACGATGATAATCGCGAAAATTGCAATCAAAGAAAGAGGAGGAGGAAATTCATCTCCAAAATAGCTCATATTATTGATATGTTAATATCTTTAGAAGTTGCAAAGAAGATGAACAAAAAAATCCATATGTCATTAGCCTATAGATTGACTTTGACATGTTGAATATATTAATTATATTTGATTCAAAGTTTTAAAGTTTGAAAAATGAAAAAGAAAGCTTAGCTTGTGGCTTTCTTTTGATTGTTCTTGAATATTAGATTTGACTTTAATTTGATCTCATACATATCTTACTTCTAATGCACAAAATCTATTTCACACGTACAATAATAACACTAACATATTTCGTGTAATTTTATAAGTATAGTCTAAATAGAGATGTACACAAAAATTAATAGTAAACGGGTACCACTGTCTTTAATATAGGCATGTTAATCTGTTTTCTTCAAAAAACAAAGACATATCTTTAATATAGACATGTTAATTTTGTTTTTCTTCAATTAACATAGACATATTTTTAATAAAGACATGTTAATTTGTTTTTCTTCAATTGACATGTCTACATCATTTTTCTCACTAGACTAGAAAGTTTTCGGTATAACTCTCTTTTTTTTTTAAAAGAAGGAAAAAACAACCAAAATAGAAATAAAAATGGACTCTTAACTACTAAAGTGTCAAATAAAATTTTAGAAAATGCTGAAGTGAGAATTGAATTCAAGTGTCCACCCATGCACCCCAAATAAATCAGGGGAACCACTTTACCTTTATTGTTTGGGGTGTCGGTAAATAAATAAATAAATATATATATATATATATAAATTGAAAGCAAAGCTACCAGCATATAAAAAAGATAAAATCAGAATAGATGTCTGCCTTAGGAGATGATATATTCTTTTTTCTGTTTTGGGTAGTTGGGGGTCAAGATCATTTAAGTATATTGTCTCCTCGAACATGTTGTTTATTTCAAGAAGTCTCTTTTTTCTTTTTTGAGTTTAAATAATACTACATTATTCAAGAAATTGAAATCTTTCAAAAATATTTTTTCTATCTTATAAGGCAGGAATAAATTTGTGTATAGTTTCAATGAGTTTCTATATCAAAAATATTATTTTCACGTGAAAACTTATTTTTTAAAACAGGAAAAAAAATGAAAATTATATATTAAAAAAAAAATTCCGTTACCGGGAATCGAACCCGGGTCTCCTGGGTGAAAGCCAGATATCCTAACCGCTGGACGATAACGGAACTTGTTGGTAATAATTGATGTCTAGCTTTATTTGTACGCTAAAATTGATTCACACGCAAATTATAAAATCCATTATACTATTTAAGTTCAATATGAAATTACATGAGCGGCAGGATGGGCTAAATCCTTGTTAGCCGTAGAAAATTATAAATTTAAAGTAGCAAATTATCAGGTGAATTTGCTAAGTGTTATGACTTGCTTAAAGGTCAAAACCTAAATTTTGAAATATCCAAACCGATCTTAAAAAATTCAATTCAGTCCGAGGTTAGTTGGATGAGAATTAGATTGTAATTTCTTCGATCCGTAAACCAAAAATCCAAATCGTAAATTACATATCCAATCCGAATGGCACAAGCCCACCCTAATGGTGTTTATGGAGCCATAGAATCTGTTTCTCATAGACCATTGCCTCAAACTCAAGTGTTTGCACCTAGACATCCTAAAGCCAAGGAAGGATGATGGTGACTTATTGTTGGTGATATTAAGAGGGTGTTTGAATTGACTTATTTTTAGTGACTTTTGAGTATTTTTTTGTTTTGAAAGTGTTTGGATAATATAAAAACGGCTTGAAAGTACTTTTTTTAAAAAAAAATCAGAAGTTGGGATTCCATATTTTATGACTTTTGACTTTTAACTTATAAGTCATTTAAAAGAAGTCAATCCAAACACCCCTTAGAGCAACCAAAACATCACAATTTCTTTGACATATAGGTAAGGAATCAAATTATAAATTCCTTTAACATGTAATAGAATCTGTATTTTGCGTGATCAATTTATTCACGCAAAATATACACCATCCACTTCACAAATAACAAGAACAAGAGGAAAACATTTCCACAAAAGCTATCCTACCTGATATTACAAATTGCCTCTGCTCTCAAGTGCTTAATTCTCTCTTGGATCACTGAGGTACGGGAAGGGCAGACGAGGGAGGACATTACAAGGTGGGGAATCGAACTCTCACCAACAAAGTGAAAGTTGCATGTAACCAACCAACTGAGCTACTAAGATTCACCGACAGAAGACAAAACTGATCAGCAACTTACTAGGATTTGTTGATGAGAGGGATGCTGTCAGTTCCAACGATTCTTTACTGAATTTGGTGAAGAGATTTATCGCATATGCAGCATGGGGTACCACAGTATTTGGCTCAAAACAAGCATCCCCACGTTGATATTTGCTTGCGATTGAGAATCTGATACAC
Organism: Solanum tuberosum; assembly: GCF_000226075.1. Classification (NCBI taxonomy): domain Eukaryota; kingdom Viridiplantae; phylum Streptophyta; class Magnoliopsida; order Solanales; family Solanaceae; genus Solanum; species Solanum tuberosum. The sequence goes on from NW_006238958.1 coordinate 151,808, forward strand.
CTGCTTTAACACTTTTCTCTGTCTTTGGTGACAGGGGAGTCACCGTGGTGTTTGGTGTTGGAACCAGCGTGGGAGTCACCGGAGCTTTTGGTGCTGGATTTGGTGAGAGAGTCACTGGAGCTTTTGGGGATGCATTTGGTGAGGGAGACACCGGAGTTTTTGGGGTTGGAACCTTTGAAAAAACAAAAAACTCATCTCAGACCTTAGTAATCACAAAATTACAAGAAATTATAACAGTTACGCATCTATTGAAGACAAGGTAGCTACATAAATCTTCACTATCAATGTCGCTTTATATAGCTCATCTCAGTCCAATATTATATAATATAAAATAAAATTACCAGAAGTTCTTTATATCTTCTATTGACATGATGACTAAGAGACTCCTAGAAAACATTGGACCTGGAATAAACATACTAACATGAAACTTAATCACAACTAATTGGCATGGCTTATAAAGAGTAGCTAGGTCTGTATAAATTCCACGATACGACTTTCTAGACAATTACATTTCATGTAATTATAGGTCTACCTTGTCCACGTTCAACTTCACACTTACTACAGACCAATGCAATGCATATTTTACAAGCATATTGAATAACGAGATAATTGAGTTCTTGTAGTGATTCTCTTACCTGGTTGTTGGCTTTAGAAAGTCCAACATCATAACTCATGGTTAAATCAGGCTTGAAAAGTCCGAAGGATCTCTCAGAAGTTGGTCCTGGTTTGAGATCCTCATCATACATGGCAAAGAGATAGGTATCTACTGATTTGCCAGGCATCAAAGGGGTACCAACCATTGACCTCAAGTGAGCAATCAAATTGCCATTGTAAGCCTTTGCATTCTCAATACTTGGACCAACTTCATTGCTGTCTCCCTTATAAGGCCACCCTGTTTCCGCAATCACAATCTCTACTTCCTTGAATCCCATAGCGTTAAGCGCTGCTCTTATTGCATCCACCTGCATACATCCAACTTAATTAGGTTATTCAATTTAAAAAACACCTACAAAATACCCTCAACATGTAAAGATGAATGACATGACTCAAATTCTAAAACTTTGAGCTCATCTTAGCAACTCATCCATTCATTCATTGAAAGTAAACTTTCTATTTTCAAACATCATATAAATTTTACTACAAATTAGATCTAAGAAGATAGGCAGTCAGTCAATCAATTAATCAACTATTTTCAATCCTAAACTAGTTATATGAATGATTTATATGCATTCTACTCTACAAATTACATCTAAGAGGATATAAGTTCTCTAAAACCGTGTTATCTAAGTCAAACACACAATTACATTAACAAGTTACTAACCAAACTAAAGAGAGTACTTCTATAAAATAACCAATCTAATGTAAGTGTAACACAACAAGAAGTGTACTTTTCAGGATACACTAGTTGGTATCATTTATATACATCATTTTCGTTCATTATGTCTTATTCTTATCAAAGTTCACATCAATTCCAAGCACTCGTAAGTCTCTCTTATAAGAAAAACGTGCATGTTTATCTCGGTTATCTTTTGGAAAAAATTCAATCTTTATAGTGTTGCATATGCGGTTTATGTTATGTTGACGTACAACAAGTAAACATATCAAGACTGATATACAACAACATCATACTCAGTGTAATCCCACCGGCAGGGTCTAGGGAGGGGAACGTACACAGATATACAGAGCATATCAAGCCTGATATAGTAACCTGAAAATCGCGTAATAACTTGCAAATAATCAGTTAAATTGCATAGTATAAAGTTTCTTTACCTGAGCATCGAACATGTTGGTGTACTTAATCTTGGTGCCAGCATCAACTCGACCAGCATTAGGTTGAAACAAGCAAAAAGCTAAAGTATCAGGTCTAGGATCACTCTGATAAGCGAAAAACGGATAAGGATTAATGGCAAAAGGAGAACCAGTAGCTTTATTGAACTCCAACAATCCTTTCAACAAATCCCCAATATTCGGGTCGAAACTTCCAGAAGACGGAGGATCCGATTGCTTCATAACCGCCATAGAATGAACCGTAGAGACCTTAATTTTCCCTCCAATTGAAACATCATTTAGGGCTTTTTGTAAATTTTGCATCGCCGGCAACAAATTCGTCATCAGATTCTGGTCATTTGAAGACATAACCTCATTTCCGACGTTGATTACGATAATTTCACTCGCCGGATAAAATGGAAGTACATTTGAACTTAGCCATCCTTTAGCAAAGTTTGGGTCTGATGCCATCGGCGGAATATCACCGTTGGCTACTCCGATCATGATTCCGATACCGGTATTTGCTAAAGCTTTGATAATTGCCGGGTCGGATCCGTATAATCGGACTTTTTGAATTGAAGTTGATTGTAGTAACTTGGCTGTTGCCTCCGGTGCCGGTAGATTATCCGCAACTTGGCCATAGTTTATACCGATAAATGACTGTGATTCTGTAATATTAGCATATAATTAGTAAACAAACTAGAAAGAAAAAAGCAAAAAAATGCTTTACGAGCTGTTCAATTGAATCTCCTTCATCGAAAAATTACACTGAACACGATGAATATAGACAAATACATGTAATTTGGTTGATTTCTAACAATATGAAAGCATAATTAAAGAGTAAAAGAGCTTACTCGCGACGAGTACGAAATGCAAGAGGCAGAGAAGAAGGAAGAAGGAAGAATTGTGAAGTAAATTAGCCATGGATGAGGATGCTTTGTTTTGAAAAACTTGTTTTTTTTTAATGGAAGAAAAATGATTGATGGAGAAGAAGTATAAATAGAGATAGTTTTTTGAAGTACAAAGTACAAAAACAGAGTATAGAGAAGAAGCTTCAAAGGTGTTTGGATTCTTCTACCGTTAGAGAGAACAAAATTAAAAATTCTAAATTTGAATCATAAATTCTGTGGGAATTAATTAATATTTTAAATTAAAGGGGCATGGGACTGCGTCTTTATATCGAATTGATATAGAGGAACTCTATTCATCAATATTTTCAAATATATGAGAATAAATTATCTAAAACAAATTTTATTCCCGACGAAATTTGGCTATGGTATTGTGTAATTCTCTAATCACTTTATTAACTACTAAAGCATATGATTTAATTTCGCGGTCAATGAAAAAACTGAAATGAATATTGAAAAATCAAGGCTTAGATCATACTTATGTGATATATGTGTTGATAAAATGTGATCGATATATTTTCTAATAGGATGTACAAGATACACGATAAAATAATTAATGTACACACAAGATCGAAATAGAATACGTTCGATCTAATTAATGGCTTTAACATATATTATCTCCTTAAGCCTCGTTTGAACTTTCTCCACTTTGATAATATGTACTCTAAAAGAGTGAGTACCTGTTTATTTATTTTTAATAACAAGAAAAATGTTGTTACTTTTTCAATCAGTTTAAAAGCAGAAAATGTGTTTTGTCAATTATCACCACAAAGTGTAAACAGTAATCATGCTCATCACTCACATATTAGGATAATAAAGCCTTCTTTTTGAGTTTGAAAATAATTTATGGAGACCCCTCTTGTATCAAAGTAATAAAATAAAACAATTCAACTATATGTTGTTTACACCAATTTAATATACACACAATATGTATTTTTACATAAAGCTATAACAATCACTTAATCATATTCAGTTAATTAATACATATTTTAACGTCAATTCTATCAGTAACCGTGTTATAATTGATATAGTTTGATATAAATATCGAACATAAGTGAATTTTTTCGTCCTAACCATGACTCGAGGAAGGGGAAAAGATGATCATTAATTATATAATTCTTTAGGATATTTGAAAATCTAAGTGCTTTGAATAGCTTATCCTTCTATGCTAAGGAATCACTTTTGCATCTTTAGTTTGAATGTGACAACAAGTCCCTACAAGGTTTTTTAATTTTCCTAAATGCAAGTAAAAGATAAATTAAAGAGAAGCTTTAGAATTTGTGTTCTACACAACAATAAAGTGAACTTCCACTTTAGGAATTATTAGGGCAAATGTAGGCATAAAGTAAAAGTAAATTCCAACTTTAGGAAGGAGGGGAGATGGCATAATTTGTTGACAAGTAATCTCTTAGCCATAAGAGAAAGTAATTAAAGTTGAAGATTCAAACATTTCATTACTAAGCTTTCTAAGTTTCAATTCTTTTAATGTAATGGAGTTGGATGGACCTTTCCTATAGATCCATTAACTTAACTATGTGGAGAAAGAAAAGTGAAACAATAACATATTTGATATTTGGTGTAGTCAAAACAGTGGGGGGTATGTAGAGTGCCGTGTATGATACACAAACATTACTCTTACCTTTATAAGATAGAGAGGTTATTTTCGATAGACCCTTAACTCGAATTAAGTACATTTTTCCTTTTTGTAAAGTTTGAAACTAAAGGAATAAAAAATAGTTACAAGCAAAGTACAACAAGTACTCATTCATTCTTAACTACAAGTCTGAAATTTGAGTTATGAGTTTGAAATCATCTTTGTTAGGAATCACTTTACCTTCACTGTGAGGTTTCCTGACGTGAATTTGGATTTAGTTGAGTCTTAGGGCCCGTTTGGCCATAGATTTCCCAAGTAATATTTGGGGGGAAATTTGGCAAATAGTGTTTGTCCATACAATTTGTCATTATTTGACAAATATTTTTGGCAAATATCCCAAATTCCCAAATACTAGTTTTTTCTAGTATTTGGGCCAAATCTCATTATTTGGGATCTTTTAAAAATTAAAATTTTACACCAAACTTTTATCTTTTACAAAAACACCCTTTATAGTAATTGTTTGCGTTGTATTATTTTTCCGTGAACACCAAAGTAGTGATGAATATTCAGTGAATATGAAAGTGATGATATGGTTGTTGATGAAAATGATGAACAATTGACCCAGGGTAACAAAGTCACGTGCTTTGTCTAGATGTATGGAATAATGCTTGTTGCACTCACTCCAAACTACCACATTGCTTCAGTGTCATGGACACTACTTGTTATTTGTTGCAACGAAGATCCATTGACTTGTAATACAAACTTATGGTTAGTTTTGATAGTTTTTAAAACTTATGGATATAAATCACATTTTTCTAAAAGGTCAAATATGTTTCCCAAATACTATGGCCAAACACATGGTGAAATTTCACCCAAATTTTCACTCAAATAATATTTGCCAAAAATATTTGGAAATCTATGGTTAAATGCTAGCTTACTATCTACATCGAACAACAAGTGAAAAATCTGTAAAATGTTTGAAACTTAATGAAGGATATTAATATAAATGTATTGGTAGAGGGCTTAATAATTTAATTTGTTGACAAGAGGTGTAGATCAGTTGGAGAGTTGTCCACAACTTTACCTCAATAATTGGGGTTCGAACCCCCAAAAAAGAAGAGTAAAAGTTACAACATTCAAACATTACTCATTGCTAAGCTTTCTACATCCATTAACTTAACTATGTAGAGAAAGAAAAGTGGAAGTTGAATCTTCTTGTATAATGTTAAAATTATTTATAAGATATTAAATCTTCTTGATATTTTCTATTTGTATTTTTTAATATATTTTGAATTTTTCTAGTTCGGCCACTATATATTATAGTATTATTTACTATAATGTTTGAAACTAAGAAAAAAGAGAGAGAGCTGATGAAGTTTGGGAGGAAAACCCAATTAGATATAGATGAATGGAGATTTTAAATCAACACTACGTCAAAATAAATGCAAAGTTCACAAGTAGACATGCTTTTAAAATATAAAGTTATATTCAACGTTTAAATGATTACTAATATATGACCTCATCACAATACTTTTTTAGTACTGATTTATATAGAATTTACATTATGATAAAAAGAAAATTAACCCATTTAAAAAGTGTGCTATGTTCTTTCTTCGTAAGAAAGCGATATAAAAAAATACTGAATCAAATAAAACATAATTAAATACTGAATCAAATGAGATAAGATTTGAGTTGCAAATAGAAGATTACTTTTTCAAACTTAGTTCGTCCTTAAATCCTCTCTCGATCGTCACTTTTTGCTTCAATTGAAAATAATAAACAATAGCATCTGAATTAAAAGGAAATAATTTTGAGTAGTTCAAATCAAGAACTAAAATATTAGACAAAAAGTTGTAAAAAATTGAGATTATAAAATAATTGAAAACATGGAATTGAAATGTAAGGTCAAACAATGAACATATAAGGAAATAAAAATGAATTTCTTGTTAATTCGCCGTCTGTGGGGATCGAACCCACGACCACGTGGTTAAAAGCCACGCGCTCTACCACTGAGCTAAGACGGCCTGATATTCTTAATTAACTGGTAAACCAATAAATATATGCTCAAGTACTATGATTTAATCTAAAAATATCGAAACCTTTATAGCACATGAATCTATGTGAAAATTCTTCTTAAATCCCATCTATTCTACCTTATTGGCCCAATCTCATGGCATATTTGACTTTTTTGGTATTACATGAAAATTCATAATACACATATTATTATGAAGGGCTCGAAAGTTGAATCAGAGTCAGATTCAGGATTTAAGTCTCAATAAGAATTAAATTAACAGTTCGAACTCGAAACTTATGTAAGGTAAGGATGGAGGATTAATGTCACTACACCACAACTTTTGGCAGTCTCGTAGCATAATTGATGATTGTATGTACATATGTTCTCTTTTCTCTTGAGTGACAGCCATTTTTCCATGTAATTTAGGAAATTGTATCCATTTATGTAATATACTTTACCAACAGACAACTGTTCGTAATTGTGAATGCTAAAAATCCAACAATCACAAAGAAAGTTGTAAAGATCTTATTGGTATTCCCAGTCGTCCATAAGTAGCAAAATTAGCCTATGAAAACCTAACCCCCTCAAATTGATTGTGGAGAACTTGTCAAAATATATTTTCAAATGGACAATTCTTTTTAGGGATAATTGTGCAGAATGACAAACTTATAATCTAAAATAAATGGAGTAGCTACTGTTTGATTTAATTGCGCCCCGTAGCAAACGTTTGTCAGTCGCCTCTCTCCCTCCAAATTCTCGCTCGCCACTCTCCCTTTCTCGTTCTCTTCCTCTGTGCTCGCCTCTCTCGCTTTATACAACATAATTGTATAAATTGTGTTTCTGTTTGTATAAAGCGAGAGAAAATTGTATATACACATGCAAATACATATATATTCGTCCTATACACTTATAATTATACAATAAAAATATTCCCCTGCCCAGTTTTATG
>NW_006238958.1:159739-179931 GCF_000226075.1 Solanum tuberosum
TAAAGCGAAAGAGAGCGATTTTTTATATACAAATATTTTTGTCAACGATTTATACAAACGAGAGGCTAACAACAATTTATACAAATGGCCTGCCAGCGAAATTATACAAATCTGAAAAGGAGCCAACAAATTATACAATTGCTTCTTTTCGTATATATGTATAGCGAAATAGACATAACTTTCAATTGTATATGTATAGCGAATTATACATATATATGTTTGCTATGGAGCGCAATTATGGAAACTTTGCTATAGTATACAAATATGATTTTTTTGTTTGCTATATGTGAAAGTTGCTCTTCTTTTTATACATATGTTAATTATATATAGTCATAATAAAGAATTTTTTTTTATAGTTTTATTAGGTACTAAAAAGTTGTAAAAGAACAAATAACACAATTATAGCTTATTAAAAATTGAACAGGTTGAGTTATGACCCGCAATTTAGCCTGTACTCGTGATAGTTTACTAATGTTTAAAGCTTTAAGGTGTGTTACAAGGAGAAATTGATAATAGTGAGAGCTAAACTACAAGTAGAATTGCAAGTGAGTGAAATCATATGAGAAAAGATTATGTGTCCCTTTGTAAAAGAATGTTTTTAGCTGCTGAAAGGATGTAGAAAATTGTCAATTGTAGGTAACGTCCTCTTGGATCACGACGAATGGTGAGTTGATCCAATGGGGATTGTGTGGTGTTGGTAGGTTTGTCACATGTGAGACATGCCTGTAAGTCGCGGGCTTGGTGAGTCTACCAATCTTGAGACTCATCTCTTGCCTTCAACGTGATGAATGTAGCATTTGAGCTACGTGTTTAATCCAAACCAGTAGTTATATATATGTGATAAACTATAAATGTAGTTATACTGTGATCTTTAGATGTCGAACTCATCAAGTTCAAATCCTGGACCTGTCTCTGACCTCAAGGTAGACTTGTCTGAACGGTGGTAGGATCAAAATTTACAACTACAATATTATCATATTGAGTGTCTGATTACATTTTCTTTTATGTCTTTGATGATTGAAAATGAATCAGAACAGACTTGAAATCCAAAAATGTGTTACTTATAAGCTTTGCCTTATGATTTACTACTTACAAGACTTGCTTCATCAACTTTCAACTCTACTTAGACTGCACAATAATTATAAGGCCAACAACAATCTTTTTCTGAAATGACTTTCTTACTCTATCAAACAATCAAACTGAAATGGCTATTCGTAATAAATCCATCGTGATCTCGTTGATGAGTCCATTGAGCAAATGCTTCTCCACATCCTTTACAACATCATCCTTTTCAAGGAAACCAAACATTATTTGATCAGTACTCCATCCAGAATCCCACATGGAGTTCACATCTGGATTTCTGTTCGACATATCTTTACCGATCATGTTATGCAAGTAGTCTGCTTCATCGCGTTCATCACTCACATTTCCAATGCCTCCATAGGACTTTAATGTGTCGAAATCATTGCAGAGTTGCTTGATAAGATTGTCCAAAGATCTTGTCTTTGTATATCTGATGGATATTGTGGCATAAGGATGGACCGCTAACTCCTGTCTTATTGCTTTCCTTTTCATTATCTCATAGCCGCAGTCTATCATAAGTTTAACGTCTTCCCCTTGGTTATTTTGATCACTGGCATGGAGAATGCTGATTGGTATATTGAGCTTGAAAAGCGCCTCTGCTGTGTTTAGAAATAGTTGATTTTTGATAACCGACTCCTTGAAGTGTTTTTCAGGAACTGTTAATGGTTCTTGTACCACTAATGGGAGAGTTGTTTCTTGATCATTTCTAACAACATTGGAGATTTTGATGCCTCCTTTTCCTTCAATATGATCAAAGGGTGAGGAAATTCATCTATGATGTTTATCTTAATACATGTAAATGAATCAAAATAAGATTTTTATATCAGTACCTGTAAATTTGGCTGGAAAACTTTTATTTTGTTCATCATTGAAGAGTTTACTGTTCTGTGATGCTTCTTGATGAATCCCTGCAACATCGATCATAAGAACCAGTTTGCAGTATATGAGCTAATAATTTTTCATATAATCATAAAATGTCAATGATATTTGATTATCATGGTTGGAGTTTGAAAGGCGCTAATCATTGGGATATAGAGATGATAGGACTTCTATGTATACTTGTTAATTAAGAATGCTACATTTCTTAATATATAAGAAGATATGGCATACCATTAAATTGGTCCGTAGCTTGTGATATCTTTGGCCTATCTCCTCCGAGTTTCTGGTCCGTGGATATTTCAACTTCTTGTGGCGTTTTTTCTTGATGCTGCAGGAATCCAACAAAGCATATTATGAAGATATTTCACATGTAGGTTTCTAGATATAAAACTACTCTGAATCGTTAAAAGCATGCCAAGGGCACAGATTAAGTTTAACTTTCTTCTCACAGATGAACTTACATTTTCATTTGAAATCGCAGTTCCAGAATCTGTCAGGTTGTCACATTCCTTTTCCATAGTTGTGTTACAGGAGGTACTGTTTACTATTTTACCAAGTAGCTCGGTTTGGAAATCGAGTATCTCCATGCTCACATCTGGCTCATTAGATCCTATGTTGTCCGCGTTTGCTTCTCTTGTGTGGCTTTCAGTTGACTGCTCTGCTCCACCAGAGCAGCTTTTGTCATCCTTCTGCAGCTTTGTGTCTTGCAAAGTTGGGGATGACTCATCTATTTTCGGAGAGGTCTCGGTTCTATGAATTTTGTTATGATGATCCATCCTATCTGTTGATGGCAGATTGAGTGGCTTCTCTTGCTTAGATGATTGACTGATGTTGTTTAGCTTCGCTGATCGAGACAATACTTCCTTTGACAACACGTTTTGATTGGTATTTTTGTTCTCGCTGCTTTGCATGATCCCTACAGAGGTAGAAGAGTTCCGGTGCTTGGCAAGAACCTGATTTATTCCATTTGAAGAATCTTTTGCAGGTGCTCCATTTTTAGACTTGGTAGAATTTTTCGTACCAAGAATGGATTGGTTCCGAGAAGACTGCTTCTTCTTCAAACTTGCTGCACCATTCCTTGATTTTGGTGAAGCTATGATTTCCACTTGATTTGCTTTGTGTGTCCTTGCCTGCATAGTTTTGTTTGAGGGTAACTTCTCTTTCTTACCTGCTTGATGCTTCTCATCACGTCCCTCGGATTTTTTAAGCTTCTGCACATGATGCACTTCATCCTTAGCTAAGGCCTTTTGTTCATTGCTCAAAGGAAATTTGTCTGTTTCTTTCTTTTCTTTCTGAATTGTATCTTCTTGTAACACAATATCGATTGGAGGCACCCTCGATGTTTGTGTTTTTTTTGCCTGTGAGATAGTCTCCTTGATTTCGACTGTTTTTATGATTTTCCCCTTAACACTTGTCTGGTTTTGTTCTTTCTGTTTCTGTTGGAAATTAACTTGATTTACTTGGATGTTTTTGCTATGTGGCTTATCCATCATGTTGTTGATCATTGGCGAGCCTGAGGGCACTAGACCTGTATCTTTGTTAACCGCTATACTCCGCTCCTCCTGTTGTTGAACTCTACCAGAAGAAACCATATCATTGTTCCTGCTTGGAGATGTACGGATAATCTCAGCCTTACGCACGAATTTTGCATCCTGAACTGGTAGTATATCACTTATCATGTTTTTGTCAACATTAAGAGATGACCTGTTCTCAGCGTCCCGGGTGCCAATAGGACCTGCACTTCTCATTAGTACTGGCTCTTGCTTCTTTTTGGGATCTGATCCTTTCCTTGATGCCTTGTTATCTTCCTTCTGCGGGAGTTCATCGAGTCCCATTAGTTTTGCAATGACATTCGAAATTCTTCCTTTCTCTGATCCAGATTTTGTTCCTTTCAACTGGTTCTTCTGGTTCAGATTTTTGAAGTCTGGAGCACAACTAGCTGATGTTTTATGGGACATCGACTTGTTAGTGCTGAGAAGTTGCTTTTCGTGCAGTTTAGGAGTTTGATCAGGGTAAGTCAGGGCCATAAGCCGCTGTTTGATGTCATTTTTTGCTGTCCCTTTGGTGACATATGAGTTTTTCGAGGGCTTATCAAATGAAAATCTTGGCAGGTCTAGTTGCTTCTGATCAACTATCTTGACATCCTCATCCTCATCCTCGTCAAGTAATGTGATCCTGTTTTTGCTTTGAGGCTTGATCATATGATCCGAAGCTTCCTGGAGGTTTACGAGCATCCTCAGGGACTCTTCCAAATCCATAGCTCCTTTCAGCAATTCCTGCCCAACTTCAATAGAGTTCCTATCGAAATTCAGGCCATTGGAACATGCTTTTAGAATCTGGTTTAGTTTGTGTATCCCTTTCGATACTTCATTGATGTGAACTTGAGAGACAGAAGGGAACTGACTATTTGGAAGATGATACGTTCTCCTGTCCGTCTTACTTATGTCCATTGATCTCTGGCTGAATTGATGGAGAAAAGTTAGCACAGGATTTCTGCTTGAGCCCGAGTCCATTTTAGTAAACTTTCCTCCATTTTCAATAGCAAAAGCGAGGGCCAGGGAAAGATCTCCCACCTTCTCAGAATTTCGGACTCTCCCCGTACCATAGGTAACAATCTGTCCTGAAGATTCTTCAACGCGAAATGATCTGTTGCTGGTGCTACCTACTCTTGAATTAACCTGAAAAAGTGTAACATGTAAGGTGAATGAGATTTATTGTTACAAATAATCTTCAAAATGTCCTGATATTGTCAAGTTAACTTACGGATTCTAGAGTTTTTGTCTGTCGAGATCCTCTGTAAGTTTGTCCCGGATTAGCACGAGCATCTGTCAATTGCAACATATCACAAGTTTAGTTAACACTATCATCTGTAACATATCCTTCTGCAAGCTTTTTCCTTATAGAATTTTTCTGCTTCTAGCATCTTTTGTTACACTATGTGGAGCTCAGGGGCGGAGCTAGAAATGAAGTTACATGTTTGATAGGATTCAGTAGCTTCGGTCAAAACTTTGTATTTGTGTTAAGAAATTCACTTAATATGTATAAATAACTTATCCAAAATTCAGCAAACTGACTTTTTTTTAGAATTCAAAACTCATAAACTCAAAATTCTGGCTCAGAGAAATATTTGTTCCATCCATGTGAAAACAATGGATTTTTTAATTGATTGTGTACATTATGTTGGTGAATTGTATATACACTCCAAGTATGTTTTATTTAAACATTCATTATAAATCATGATCTTCTCTTGAAGATAGTGTTTTCTCCTTTTTCATAAGAAATTAAGGATTTGTAAAATCATAAGAGTAATAATTGAAAAGATCATGTAGCTCAATGATGTGTAAATAATCATCTGATAGGTTAACAACTTAGTAATTTACATTACAAAAGTCTCTCAGACTCTGCATCCTTGTTGGGTTCCTCCAAAAATGCTATTTTTAAAGGATCCAACTTAGAGTCTTACTAAAGCTTCGTGTTGCACTTGACAACTTACTCACGATCTCAGTAGCGGGAGATGACACTGAGCTATATACTTTTAACTATCATCAGCATTACCTCAAATACTCAAAGAACATACAAATTCTATCTCACAGTGTAATATTGCCATAGAATTTTACACATTTCAATCTATACAATTCACTAATTCGACGTGCAATCTCATGCATAATTTAACCATGATATCTTAAAAATTCATGTGCATTAGCATTTCAATTAGTTTACCTCTGGGTGTGGAGTATGAATAGCCTGAATTTTGAGCAGCAGCCACTCGTTCCTTACGAAGCTTAAGATCATGCAACAGCTTCTGCGCGAAATCCGACTTGCCTGACATATTTTTTCCCTCTGTCATACTATGTAACAGAGTTCTTTTTGGACTAAACATCCATAAGAGGGAACTTCAACATTCAATAAAAGCAAATAAATGTGAAAAAAAGAAGAAGAATATTCTTAGATTGTGTTGCAGGTCAATTTGTTAATGTGTGTGAAGTTGTCATGTCAGTTTTGGTGAGAAGGGTTTTTCAGTATTGGGTAAGGTGGAGAAAAGTAACAAGTTAAAAATAATAAATTTGTAATCACACACCAGATAGAAAAGATTGACTTGAAAGTTAGCTTAGCTATCACTCAGTGTTCTTTTTTTTCTCTATCAGAATCACTGTGGTTGCTTGACTTTCATTTTAATCCAAGCAATGTATTGTATGGGCATCAAATAACTTCACATAAAAGTTTTCTTTGTTGACAGTACTGATCTCCTTTTCTGTTCTACTTTATTATAGCGTGTTTGGTCAAACTTTTAAAATCTGCTAATGTTTTTTTGTTGTTGTCAAAAGTGAGTTTCGGAATAGCGTGTTTGGTGATTAGCAATTTGTGTTTGACTAATCAATTCACAATAATAATTTATGTTTGATCAAAATTCTTAAAAGTGCTTTTTTAGATTATTTTTTTTTCACTACTTCTATTCTAAACACTTATTTAGGCGTAATACATAAATATATTATTTAACTTGATCTTAGCTAACATTTATGTCTTCCAACTTTGAGTGTGCACAAATAGACAGTTTAACTTGTATAAAGTTGAACAAGTAGACACATGAGCCCTACGTGACATAATACGCATAGGACACCACATAGGATGAAAATTGCATGTAGGATGTCACGCATGACATGTGTATCTATTTGTTCAACTTTATACAAATTTAAGTGCGTATTTGTGCACATTCAAAGTTGAAGGACATAAATATGAGCTAAAATCAAGTTAAATGACATATTTACGTATTATGCCTTTCTTTTTCCCAAAAGCTTAGCGAAACACCTCACTTGTCTAAATAAACACATTTTAAAAATGATTACTTTTTACGATTTTGAGTTTCCAAAAGCTTGACCAACAACTACTTGCCTAGTGGTAAATGAAGAGTGATGAAAGTTATACACACGAGAAATTAGGTGATTTATTCTATTCTATCTCAACACTAACGAAAAAAGTTACACCTAAACTAAGATGGTGAGATGGTGGAAGATAACACATATTCCATAAAATAATAAAGATGCACGAAAGTTAGCCCATATATACTTGTTTGCTTTGATTAGCTTAAAGTTGATCTCTTGTATGGGTGTAACATGGTTTGTGGCGTGATACCTTTGCTAGAGGAATACAATGGCTCTTTTTTTGCTTTATTACAGCTGAAATGTTAGAGAATTTGCAGCTTTCATTTGGGGTATGGGTTGGCTACCTTTAACTAAAGCTACTTTCAATTACCCTGGAATGGGAGATGATCCAAGTCCAAATTATTTAAATATTCTTTAGAAAGTTATGAACCTAATTAGGTGTTTTTATTTTACTCAACTTGATTGACTTTTTACACTACATAAAAAAGTAGAGTATATCACCACCAATCATCTTAATCGCCAACTTCTATTACCATAACCATCACCAACTCTCGTATTCACAAATAAGGTGTTATCCAATCATGTTCAAAATAGTAAATTGGAAATGTAGAAGAAATAAAAAAATTAATAGAATAATTTTGTTTTAAATTGAACGAAAAACTATAATGAATTTAATCATTTATAATTGTTGAAGGTTGTGGATTAATTCCTCCAATGTCTAATTGAAACTCCAAGTTCGAAGTCTGAGCCACTTTTTGAAGTAAATATGTAAGAGGGACAATATTTTTTGAGGAAGATTAAAAGAGATGATTCTTTTAAAATCCAGCGACAACCAATTTCTTAACACGAGTGTCAAACGGACGTTTGCCATTCACTTCATTTTTAAAAAATTGTTTGTTTAAAGAAAAAGGGAAAATACATAAAATCCCCCTTGAACTTGGCGGCGAAACTTAGTTTAGTACTTTAACTTTACGAGTAATTATTTACCTCCCTTATCTCTTTTCAAGTGAATTTAAATGCACCCAAATAGTTGACGTGGCAAGTCAAAAAATTTACTGCGCTTAAATTGCAAAAATTAAAGAGAAAAATAATAAGTGGGTCCCATTTTTTTCTTTTTAGCCAATAATCTTTTTTTCCTTCATCTTCCTCACACCCCACCACCCCTCTCGCCCTCAACCACCGTCCCCACCTCTTTGATTCTCCTTCTTCGAAACCCCCATTTCGACCCTATTTCTCCTCTTAGAAACCTCACCCTCTTTCTTTCTCTTCGGATCTGCCGCCTCAACCACCATTGCATCACCCTTTTCTTCTTCTTCGTTGAACTTTCCATCTTCTTTCTCTTTCTTTGGAATGCCCTCACCCTATCTCCATTTCCTTTTGATCCGTAAAAGTGTGATGACTAGGAAAAAAATAGAAAAGCCAATAACTATTCTTGCTTCAAAATTATTGTTTATGGTAGTATTTGAATGTGATGAACTTAAAGCTCTTTTTAATGAAAAATCTATAATTTCTTCGTTTCAAATTAAACTTTTAGTCATTATTTATTCTCTTAAAAATTGAATGTGTTTTTGTGAGAATGATTTTGACATTTTGGATCGATCTTTCAACTGTGACCGAATTTGTTCAATTGCAATCGTGACTGAGTTGAGGAACATGGATCTCATTTTTTGAAATTTTTTGCTTTCTAAAATTGAGAATAAATAAAAAGAAACAAAAATAAAAATAAAAATTCTACGTGGCGCTGACATATCAATGACATGGCGCGTGTGGAATGCACTTGTCATTGTGAGACTGATATTATAATTTTAGGGTGATACTAAATTCACTTGAAAAGAGATTAGGGGGTAAATAATTATCCATAAAGTTAAAGTGTTAAAGTAAGTTTTGTTGCCAAGTTCAGAGGAAATTTTATGTATTTTTCCAAAGAAAAAAAATGGGAAAGTCATGTATGTTTAAGCAACAAACAAGCTTTTTTTTTGTTAAAAAAAATGGCCAAACGGTCGTTTGACATACACCAGCAATTAAGAAAATTATTTGCTGCTGGATTTCAAGCGCATTGCCCTTTTGGTCTTATCTCTTTTGACATCGTTGCTTTTAAAAAGTGATTTGTTTGATTTCAGACTAATGAAATATTATATCGTCCAAGGTTATAAATTAATTTCTTATATGATAGAATGAAGCTCTATACTATAATATTGGAAGCAAATTCTGCAGAATTTCAACAGAACGGATCACACGAATTTGAATCGAGCAATAACAACGGCATGAGGAGAGACTTTCTTCTCAAACTCTTTAGGAGTTAAAAAAAAGTACATACATAAGCATATAAGTTCTCCTTTTTATATCAAATGAGTAGCAAATAAACTTTGTTTGAATTTCTTTCCCCTCATGTAATCTAAAACCCAACATAGGCTTACATGAAGCCTTGTGTCAAAAAACTTCGAAGTTAACTAAGATAATGAATAAAATTTTGGGGTTTTCTTAAGTGCTTATTATGTAAAAACGTGATAAAAGTATTTTTCTTTTTTCATTATTTTAAAAAAGTAAGCCACCGATTCACGTACAAGAGATACTATCATTATCACCCAAATAATTAAATATCTATGTGATCGCAACGATGTACATCTGTAATAATGATAATAATATTATTGAAATTTGCTTGAACATGAATAACTCTCTTTGATATTCTACATACATCTTTATATGAATCAATGCGGCCATTTAGACGCAAACTAATTTTGGTAGGGAAAATTACACGGAAAAGCAAACATATACTAGTTAATTAACTAATATAACTATAATTTTAATTAATTACGGCTCGCAACTTAATTTTAACTTTAATTACATCAATTGTCCTCTTTTATACATATACAAATACAAATTATACACATATATACAATTATATGACATATATACAAATACAATTAGTCTCTCTCCACTCTCTAACCTTTCTCGCTCGCCTCTCTCCTCTCTCTCCCAATCTTGCTCGCCTCTCTCCTCCCTCTCTCTCTCGCCAAATATACAATACATATGTATATCAGTTATATATATACAATTATCTTACAGATATACATATACAGTTCGCTTCTCTCCACTCTTTGCCCTTTCTAGCTCGCCTCTCTCCTCACTCTCCCAATTTTGTTAGCCTCTCTCCTCACTCTCCCAATCTCGCTCGCCAGATATACAAATACATATGTATATTAGTTACATATATACAATTATTTGACAGATATACATATACAATTCCACAAATATACATATACAATTCGTCTCTCTCCACTCTTTGCCCTCTTTCCTCCCTATAACATGTAGCTACGAATCGGAATTAGCAAACTATATTATGAAGCGTAATTAAGGTATTTTTGAGTGGCTGTATGCGAAAGTTCCCCTTTTTGGTATGCGTCCATTCAGACGCGAACTAATTTTTAGTATAGCTAAACAATTAATTAAACACTTTCCATTTTAAATTTTTTTACACGTGTTTTCAAATGCCTATACGTAAATAAATTAACCACTAAAAATATGTTATATTTTAAATTTTACACATCAACCTCAATAAACCATAAAATTTCAAATCTATTCAAATTAAGTCATTGATGTTTATAATTTTTTTTAAAGTAATATATTTTAAGTAATCAATTTATCCACTTAACAAACACTTTTTAAAAAAAAATTAAATTCTCACTTATTATTCAAAATATCCACATGAACAATTAAGACTACACACAAGTTTTTTTTCAAATTTCAAATAAAAAATATCTAATACTCCCAAGTCTCAGTAAACCTTAATTTAAGCATCTAAATAAATTATACTGCAAGTTTGTTTGACTATAAATATTTTCCTCCTTCTAAAAATATAATTTTCACCATAGTCACTAAAAATAAAAATTAATTATATTTTTTTAAATTGCTAAAATTCTGAAATTATTGTGTTAGACGTGAGAAGCATGTTATCACACGTTACAAAAGTTAAGACGTCCTACTCAAATTACACATCCAGAAACTTCCCACTAATTAATTTATTCCACAACAGCTGTCCATCTATTTACGGTACCTATTCCTCGTCAACCTCTTTGCCGCCTCATATGGTTAGCCTCATCTCTACCGTTAAATATCTTATCTTAAATTAATCTCAGCCGTTCAATCCCTCAAATTTCTCAATAAATTACGCCCTCCTCTTTTTATTCATGCATATCTCTTTCCTCTACGTCCAACATCCTCTTTTCTCCAGATCTCTTCTAAGGAGTTTATCTTCTTCAATTTTCATCTTCAGATCTGTGTAGATCGTTCCTTGATCTACGTTTTGGATATGGATTTGCCGTTGTTCTGTATCGGAGCAGCGATTAGCCGGACGAATGGCGTGACTGTTCGATGTTTGTCGACTCTGGCCGACGGTTGACGAAGAGATGGTAAATCTGATGCTTTTTTGTGCTGGTTTGAGGTAGATGAGCATCGTGGAGCATCAGATCTGTTCGATCTTCATAGATTTGTGGAGGTTGGAGCTAACGTTTCAGCAACCGAGGTGTTATCCCCGCGATTGTTCGCAAGAGATTTATTGGTGAGCTAAATATTCTTTTTGTGTTTTTGTTTGCTTGGAAAAGATGAATTAAGCAAATTACCTCTGTTGAAAACATGCCAAGTCTTCTTACATGTTGCAGATTTGATAAGAGATGCAAGGAATATCCAATTGGTGCCTCGTTGTCACAGATCAAACGGTTTTGACCGGTTCTCATCGGCCGAAGGTTGATTCAGAGAACGTGATGGTGGATCTGAGGTTATGATGGTTTAATTTTGATGTTTATAATTATTTAAATGTTTTATTTGCGTTAGTTTTTATTTATACATGCATATGTACGAGAGATGAAAGAATGAGTGAAGACGTGCGAGGTATGAGAGGAAAAGAGTGAGGTATTTATTGTTCCATGTTACCAGGCCTTTGCCATGTTGGGTGCGCTCGCATGGCAGGTCAAAAGAACCTAATAAAAATATTTTTTTTGGTGTTGGAGAGGAGAGGCACGGAGTTTTGCCCGGATCTCCTCTCTGTGTGTGTCGCGTCCTTTTTATTTTTCATGCTCTTCCCCTGCTCCTGCGTCCAACAATTTTTGCATCGATCCAGTGGTTACTTGTTTTTCATGGACAAGTAACTCATGTTGATTTGCTTAATAAGGCGATGGACAAAGCAACGATTCTACTGCAGCACTCCACCAGAGGTATAATATTAATTCCCTTCGCGAAATTTTACATTCACACTTTCCATATCAGCTTCCATATCTAAATTACTTTCCTTTATAATCACTAAGACACCAATTGATACTCATATTATTTTTAATCGCTAGTTTTAGAATTATTCCCCGTATCGTTTTGTTATAAAGTTAATCTTCTATTTCTCATCACCTTTAACTTTTCATTGAAGTAGCTTTAAACTATTTTATAAATTATTTTGGCAAGTCTCTTCTCTCAATTATCCTGACATGATATGCAATATAACCATGATATTATTTTAGAAAATTTACGCTAATTAATAGTTATTGGAGGTCATGCACTTGTTTATTTCTTCAAAAATTGAAATATTAACAACTACACAAGATTAATTAATCCTTCTGTAAGGCATCAACTATTAGTTGCGTTCGGACTTGAGCTTCGTTCTAATAATTATTTAGCCTTCCAACAGCTCAATTTTGAAGTATTATTTGAATATTATTAGGTTTCTTTAGGTGAACAAAATATACATATAAAATATGTTATTCAAAAAGCCATCTTCTCAAAATAAGTTGCGTGTAAGAACCATTATCAAAGCAGAAGAAAGGCTTCAAACCATATATCTTCATTTTCTTTTGCTTGTGGAATGCTGTGTTGCCACTCTTTTTTCATTTTATCACATGGCTCTATTTTTCCTTGGCAATTAGTACCTTTTCTTCATTGTAGAGGAGTTAATTTCTTTCAGTAATATCTGTGGTATGAGTTCTAGTGGGGAACAACTATGTTTCTTTTAATTAGTGATGTAAGTGTTCCAATCATTGGGAGATTCCTGTCATGGCTCCCCTTTTGTAGCCCTCTGGAAAGGTGCCTTTTTAGGCAGGTTTGGGATTTTGACTGTTAAATCAATTCCGATGTACTGGTTAGATCTTTCGCATCTCAGTTGATGATGGATATTTTTGCAACATAAATCTTGGAGTATCTTTGTTTCTTGTTCGTGCTGGCTGAAGTCTCAACTTGTGCTGGGAAAGTGCTGCTCTCTTGATGCATGGATGTTTTACCCCTGGTGCTTTGAAACTCTCTTTTGAGTGATGTTCTCAAGTAATGTTTGAGCTGCTGCTGCTGTTGAAGTCAAAGATCTGAAGACTCGTTTGCTGCTGCTGTTGAAGTTGAAGATTTGAGTTGTACTCTTGGATTGTTCAGTGTTTTGAGTATATTTACTTGATTTTGATGATTCCGTGACACTTGAACTTGTCGCTGTTGCTTGTTAGAAGCTGTATTGTGTAATCAGTAAGACGCAATAGTGGCCTGGTCATTCTGTATGCCATTCTCTGTTCCGCGAGGAACTCTCAGAACAGTATACTTGTTCTCATACCAGCTTATTGTAAGAGCAGAAGCTGTAGTTTTCCCCCTGTAGTACTTGCTCTCAAAAAACTTGTAGCAGATAACCAACTTCTCCTCGGGCTTTATTAAGCCTTCTGCTGCTACTCGAGGTAAATCAGCTGATCTTATCTAGTAGTTATCTGTTTCTTTTTCTCCATTTCTGTAAATATATTTGGTTGAATTTGTGTAGGTACTTTTCATGTTCTTTGTATTTTAATTTTAATGACTTCCTAATTGAAGTTTTCCCTGTCTGCAGGTCAGGACTTTATTTCTATTAGACTGGAATGTATAACGTGTTTTCATGATGTATGTGGACAATTAACAGTTCTCATGAAGGCCAGATGGTGCGTTTAATTCTCCTCTTTTGAAGATGCTGTTCTGCTGTGCGTAATGGTTTGAAGTTTCATTTTAATATTACAGTGATTACTTTTGGGTAAATTGTGTGAATACCGATAATTTTGTTTTTGGCTCTGTATTTTTCATTTCTAGAAAATGTCCGTGCTTGCCAGAATGTTGTGTCGAGAGTAGCTTGGGGTGTCTTCTTGGTCGTGAAAGATTTGTCTTTTTAATATAATATTTGAGTTATTGTGGTTGTGATTATTTTACATTCTTATACCGTTTTTTGGGGCCTGTAACATGATAGTTGTACTTGCGAGTTGATCATACCTCTATTAAGATTGGTGACTTTGAATAACCATGGTTATTATTTATGGCCCTAAAATTTGTTTTAAACCAATGGTTGTACTTTCACGAGTTGATCATACAATATTAAGATTTTGAATAACCGTGGTTATTATTTATGGCGTTAATATTTGTTTTAAACCAATGGTAGCTTAACTTAATTATTTATTATGACCATGAATTTTTAAGATAAAAGCTGTTGTCATTTCTTTAATGGTCCTATTTTCAATCATTATCTAGCGTCTAAATTTCATTTTCGGATGGATCCAAGAGCTCGGTTCATGGTGGAGCGCTCGATGCTTGTTGTCGAGAGGTCGGTGGTTCGAATCCACCTGGATTCCTAATTTAAGTGATGTATTATATGTTTTATAATTCTGATTTTTTGTGTAGAATTAACATGTTCAGAAATTCAAAATTTGTCGTCAGTCTTGTCGTGTTTATAAATAGTTACAGTAAGTAGTTCTAGGGTTCTTACCTGATGGCTATGTAATTATGAGGTCATTATCAAATGAAATATACCCACATTATTGTACTAACCATTTATCTTAGAAGTTTTTCGTACAGTTTGCTGTTCTCTCGTTGGGTACACGAATTTTTTTAAACTACTGTTGAGAAAAGACTGTTGGAAGGGTTCCTGACTTCTGTAATCCATAGAAATGCCTGTGGGACTCTTAAAAGTATTATTGAGATGCATTAAAAAAAAGCCAACTTCAATTATTGTAATCTTCTTACCGTGATATTAATTGACCTTTTATTTTTTCTCAATGGAGTTGATCTGAGGGTGTGTTCTGGTATGAAAGGAAAGTATGGTAAATTTCTCACTTATTTTTTTGTACTCGCTGAAATGAGCACAGTATAAAAATATATAAAATATTTTTTGATAAATATTTTTTGTACTCGCTGAAGTGAACACATTATAAAAATATATAAAATGTTTTTTGATAAATATTGTAGGTTGGTATTTTCAAATGGCGGAGATGAGAGCTGACTATACATTGTAATGTATTTGTAATATATATATTCAAAGTATAATTTTTAAAACTTATTTAATTATAATTTATTTTATCTACCAAAATGCTAATTTTTTAAAAATATCAAAAGTTAACGTGTTAACTTTAAGTTAGGTAAGGACTAAAATTACTCACTATATTTAATTAAAGGTTAAATATACTTAGTCTAATAATATAAGGACCAAAATCACAATAAGCTAATAACACAGGGACTAAAACTATCATTATTTTCACTACATTGTAACTTGATTTTTTTTCAATGAAACAAAAAAATGAGTGTAATTATTTTAGTTGTCCAGATACATTTTTAAAGTGATACGTTTTGTATCTAAAGTCATGTGGCCAAAAACGCTACACGCTCCATAGCCTCTCAGCATATTTTTAATCATGCTTTGCCGTCCAAGTATTTGCGTACCCTTTGCCGCCTCGAGAAACTTCTTTGCCGCCTTTTATGGTTTAACTTATCTACCGTTAAATACCTATTCCTAAATTAATCTCAATCGTCCATTCATCCCTAACCCTCAATAAATTGCAATTTGATTCTGCTTTTCATTTTAATCACTAAAACCTCGTCCTACCGTTCGTCGAATGGCTGGTAAACGGTGGTACCGTCGACGGTTCACGTAGATGTTGTCGATCTGAAGCTTTTGGGAGAGATTCATGGATATGGACTAATTGCTTGATCAACCGTTTCGAGGATTGTACCGTTAGCTATGAGAGAGTTATCTGTGAGCTAAATTTTCTTCTTATTGTTTGCTCTAATAGCTGTATGTTTTGAGCAAGTTATGTGTTGTTGATAACTGAAAACTGGCTAATCCTTTCAACATGCTGCAGATCCGCATTGAGCTGCGACGCTAATGAATTGGTATCCTATTTGCTACAAATCAAACGGATTGGATTGCTGATCTTTCAATGCTGCAATTTCATCTATGAAGGGCGTCTAAGGTTCTAATTGTTTTATTTAATGTTTATGTTTATGTGAATAATTTATATACACTAGTAGTTTTCTATTTATGCTTGCTTATGTATGAGAGGATGAAAGATTGAGTCTGTAACGATGTATCGGGGCATGAGAGGAAAAAGTGAGGTATTTTATTGTTCATGTTACCAGGCCTTTGCCATGTTGGGTGCGCTCGCATGGCAGGTCACGAGTACCTAATAAACGTATTTATTTTTGGCGTCTGAGGGGAGATGGTACGGGGTTTTGCCCGGCTCTCCTCTCTCTGTGTCGTGTCTCTTTATATTTTACCTGCACTTTCTATATTTTCCTGGTTCCAATAACTCTCATCAATTCCGTGGTTACGTGTCCTCGAATTGGTCTTGTTTATTTCTGCACTGTGTCATCTTGAAAGACGACGTAACTCATGTTAATTTGCTAATTATGGGGATGGACAATCAACATTCTACTGCAGCACTCCCTTAGAGGTACAATCATCAATTCTCTTCTAGTATGGTTAACTAGGCATCATTATTTTCATACCATCTAGTATTTGAACTACTGGGCTTACAATCTTAAAATACTTAATTTCACTCCTTAGTTATTTATGAGTCTGAAAATTATCTGATTCGACCACTGGATGCAAGTTGCCTCAATCAGGCTGAGCCAGGATTTTGAGTGTATGGGTTCTGGGTTATAATTTTTTTTGCCTTGCTGGGTTTCGATTGGATTACTTGTACATACTAGATTAATGTATGGGCTTTGAGCCTAGTTTAATAGGTTATACTGTACTCGTGGCTATGCTTTAAACCAGTTGGAAACTAAAACTATGTTCATAAGAACTGTCGGTTGAGCGCTGCAAGTTTTTATGCAAGGTGTTCCATAAAATTGGTATAAGGACCTCAAGCTTCCTGAACTACTAACGAATATGTATTGCAAAAACTAGTAATGGATCATGCATTGGGCTCACGTAGAGGGTCAATTAGACCAACTACTAATTGCATGTATTTCATTTCGCTGCAAATCACTTTGGCCTAATAATCAATCTCAATTTTCTAAGCTCCTAAGCTCAAGACATCTAGTTTTAATCGGTTGATTTAGCTACGACAGATGAGATAAGCATGATAGAAATCTAGTAAAGCTGGTTTTTGATGAAGAGCCAAGATAGGATACGGTAGTTATATTTTCATTATAATCGTTTGTAGTTAATTTTGATTATCGCATTTATTGAACTTTGACTAGGCAAATGCTAGTTCATTGCTGTTTCAACAGTTGCTCTTACTCAACTAAATGTACTTGTGTACAAGTTCTGTGGGAGCTCGTTTGCCTGTTTTGTAATTGTATCAAACTTCAATCGATGTTGTTGTTATGGTGCTCTTGTTGTAGTCCTTGGGAGGGTACCCTTTGGTTGGTAGGTTAGGAAGTTCTGCCTTGAACAGCTCAGTGTCTCTAGGTCAAATTGAAGCTTATCAGATTATAGTTGATGGCCATGATTGTTATCAATGGCCTGGTCATGTGGCCTGAGGTCCAGAGAATTCTTGATTCATGCTGCTCTTGGTGTACTGCTGTTCCTCCTACTTATGGAAGGTAAACCACTGCTTTTGTCTGGAAGTATCAAGAAATGCCTACTCTGGATGTATCAAGAAATGTTCAAGCTATTCCTGCTGCTGTATTTGCTGTTGAAGATTGGATCCATCATGTCTGCTGTATATAGCACATGCAAGAATCTTAGATGCTGCTGCTCATGTTTGTCTGAAGCAGTTGGTTCTGTTGTATCTGGTGCCATCTATTACCAGAAATCTTACCACTGGTTGGTTTTTCATTCTGCTGCATCCTGAAAAAGCCATGTCAGTCTACAGTTGCCCTGGTTGATTGATCTATAGTCATCTGGAGCATCAGTCTATTACAAGCCTTTCTGCTAATCTCTGAATGAAACAGACAAGCAGGGGTGGGAGTCCCTCCTGGCTGAGTGGTCTGAGCCGTGCGCCACGGTTGACTTTTAGCTCTCCTGGTTTATCATACTGAGGTAATCCAGTTGTCTTAGATATGTTGTATTGTTCTGCAAATTTTTGCCCCTCTTCTTTGATGCAGTAAACTTTTGTTCTCCTTTATGCACTTTTGTTAGATATGCAGTTTGTTTCCATTTTACAACCCTCGGGTTTGCACTTTGTTTATATACATTGAGTGTGTTACAATCTACATTAGGATATTTTCGCCAATTTTTGTTTGATTAGTTTTTGTGACAGATGGTGTTTTGAGCAGATCTGACAGTGTTTTATGTTGGTGCTGCTCTTCAGAGGATGAAGTTTTGTCCAGTATGCAAACTCCGCATTCCTAATGTTTTTGTGAATGTTAACAAGTTCATCTCTTATTCTCGGTGCAATTCCAAATGTTTAGGTGTTTCTTCGCAAGACACTATTACTGATGGCATAGACTCTTTGCCAGTAGGTTGTGTTAATTTATCGGGGTGTCCTGGTGTCTATTGAGTCATGGCAGTGTATTTTTCGATACGGTATTAGTACTGGCTTGGCGGTGTCCTGTTAAATTTTCCTTTAATGGATGATGTCAAATCCGGGATCTTTGTTAATTTTGCCAGTCTTGGGGATAATTTGAGTTCAAGTTGTCTGTGTAAATTAGAACTGGCATGTTGGGAACTTTTATTTACCAATATTGTTTAATGGTATGATGGTAGTGTAGTTTTCTGAGCTCTGGGATATAGATTCATTATTATTGCAAGTGTCGATATATTACTGATTATAAATATAATAATCTGTCATGGTAGCTGTAATAGGTTTCAGTCAATGTCATCCTTTTGGATTGCTTTTGGAATTACAATTAAGGTTAAAGAGGCCATCCCATGTGCTCTACTTGTATTGTATGTTTTATTTACTTTTTTCGATAGAAATTGGCACCTTGTTATTCTTGCAAATTGGACACTTCTATTAATTTCCAGCGTCATGATATGCATCGACGAGCATCGATGCAATTTTACCTTGTTAATCACTGGCATAATGAAATAATATTGGTATCCTAGTTCTTATGTAGTTCGACCTCTTGAAAATGCTCTGCCACATTTGGGTTCTCAAAACTGTGCTACTTTTGGAGGACCCGACATATACCTTGGGATGTTATATGTAGTTTGTGACTGATGGATCCAAGAGCTCGGCTTTGGGGGAGCGCTCAGTGTTTTTTCATTCGAGAGGTCGGTGGTTCGAATCCACCTGGATCCTTAATTAGTACACTGTATTTCATATCCCCCTTCACTGTATTTTGTGTCAAATCTACATTTCAGAAGTGAAATTGTCCGATACAGGAAATTGCTTTGCAGTTTCATTGCTCGGAGCAGAAAGTATTGATGATAAGACGAAGGAAGGGCATGTTTTAGCGACATGTGTTGTTAGTGCCTCCTCTCAAGCACACATCTATAAAGAAGGTATGAGTTCACGTGAACTCATGCTTTTATCCTTAGATTATACATGTTGTACTTCTTATAAAATTGTGATGATATCTTTGTTTTTTCTTATATTAGAATTGAAGTTGGAGATTCAAATTTAAGTTTGAATTATCCTACTTTTACTAGAATTTAGTACATTCCGGATTGGGATGACATGTTTTGAATCCATTCTTTATATCGTTGACGTTAAATTTTGTATAGTTAAATCGAATATCGATACTAAAATTAGCGAGAGTGAGCGGTGTAATATACGACAATATACCATTTAAATTGGTCCATAACTTGTGATAGAATTTGAGTTACCAGTCTTCAATGCTACTGAAATTTTTAATATAAATACTAGAGCTGTCAATATGGGCTAGCCCACCCCATCCGGGCTAACCCATACATGCTTTGACATTTTATGGGTCAGGCCAGGCTAGCCCATTTTTGGTGTGGGCCAAAAAACGGTCGGCCCAACCCACAAGTACGTGGGCTACAGGCTTGCCGGGCCAGCCCACTTTTTAAAAAGTTATATATTTTTTTATAATTATTAAATTAAATTATAAATTATAATTTAAAAATATTATCATAAATATCGACAAAACAATATTACATGGTGTTAATGTTACTACTTGTTAATCAAATCCACAAATAAAATTATCTTTATAATATTTATTAAGTTTTTTTTCAAGTAAAAGTATAAATAT
>NW_006238958.1:181148-207886 GCF_000226075.1 Solanum tuberosum
AGTTTCGAGTAGCAACAAGTGTTTGGACATTTTCATGGTGGATGCAACTTCTATACTTAGTGATTTCCTACAAAACTTTAAATAGATTTTGAGTTTGGATCTCTTTTAATTTTAAATTTTAATATTATATTATATTTTTTAATTAATTTGTATTAGCCCACGGGCCGGCCCTACCTATATTTCTCAAGCTCCACAAATCAGCAGGCTTATTCAGGCCGGGCTAAAAAGCCCTTTTTTTAAATGGGCTCCAAAATTTTTAGCCCAGCCCTATTAAATCCCGGGTTAGGCCAGGCCAGCCCAACAGGCCTAGCCCATATTGACGGCTCTAATAAATACAAGATACGAGTCAAAGCTATTGAGTTTGCCAAAATCATACACAACAATTGTATAAATAATTTATTCAAAACACATTAAATAAAATAAAATTATGAATTCATGAACAAAATTTTTTAGCTTTGCTTCTGAATTTATTCATTTATACTACAAATAAAAATGCCAACTAAACATGGTACAAAGTAATGCTAAATATCATAGAAAAAATAACCCAAAATATGATATGTTTTTAGTGATTAATAATTGTAGTCAACCCTAGCTAAGTCTTTCAATCCTTGCTATATATGTCTCTTATGTGCTAATAAGGCTTAGTAATTAATTAGGTTTATTCCTCCTATTCTTTCAAAGTTATGGAGATACATCAATTTTGTTCTGATGACATACTAATTGAGATCTTAACATTCTTTCCTGCTAAATCCCTTATGCGATTCAAGTGTATTTCTAAAGCTTGTAATACTTCGACCCAACATCCCAACTTCATTCAATCCCACTATGCTCGTTCTCAAACCCGCCCCTCAGCCACCCGACTTTTATTTCAACTCAGAACATATCCTCCTTCAGGTAGCTGCCTGTCCTATCATCCGGAAACAAGTAAATCTGAAGTATTTCCCTTAGAGCTTGATTGCTTTTCTGAGAATAGTATTTGCTCGAATAGTTGCAATGGCCTTGTTTGTTGGTATAGTTATAAACATAATCTACTTTATTTATACAATGTCACCACAAAGGAGATAAAACCTTTCTCATCCTCCATGAATAAGGATATACTATCACGTCAGATATTTACTAAGCAACCAAGGTTGTTTTTGGGATTTGACGGAAACTACAAATTGCTTCATATTTTCTCAAATCTTCTATGTAGATTAAAGGGAAAAATTCTAACTCTAGAAGAAACTAATTCATCTTGGAGGAAAATCGATGTGATTGATGAGATTAATGGTAGTAGAGCATTTAATTATTTTGTGGAATGTATTTTTTTCAATGAGGTTGTTTATTGGTACTCTTGGAACGATAGTATGGTCTATTTCAACTTCAGAGAAGAGAAATTTGGTTATATTTTACTCCCATATTTCGACACATCAATGTCTTTCGCAATGCCTAGTATCATACGAACTGTATTGGGGGGGAAATTAGTTATAAAGGGTCCAGTATTATTTCCAGTATACCATGTTAACCAGGTTTGTGAAAAGGTGGGTTCTATATCCATTGCAGCTATGTTGCTTGGTGCAGAATGGATTAATGAGCAGAAAATGGAACATGCTCATGTTTTAGCAACAACAAATGTAATGTCTGCCCCTGCGTCTCTGCTTTTGTCCTCCTCAAGGCGTTGTTACTTGAAAATTGTTAGCAGTTCTGCTGACCACAACGATGACGAGAGTCCTCGTATTGTGTTTAATAATATTAGCATTTTTGTTGAGAACATTATCCCATTAACATCTTTACTAGTTTGAATGTTGTTGGTTTAAGATTTGTTAGTAGTTTTGTTGAGCATATTATCCTGTTAACGTCTTTACTAGTTTGAATCTAGAATTGTGTAATTTGCGCCCCTACTTCTCTGATTCCAACAGCAACAATTGTTCTTACAGAAATTTAGCTCTTATGAAGTCTTGGTTGTGCCCCATTTTAACCTTTGATTTCACTGTATTTTTTTTTAGTTAAAACTCGATGACTTGTGTTACTTTTATCTTATACACTGATGATAAATTTCATATTTAACTTGGGTTGGTACTCCCAAAATATCGAATTTATACCACTCGACAATGTCTAGCCGCATTTTATTTTGTTAATGATAAAAATTCTTCTTTAAGGATAAGTAGCAAATGGGGCTAGGCTGGTAAAGAACGTTGTGAATCGGTAAAGATATTTAGATATTTAATCTAATACGGAGTAATGTATATCATTAATTTATATATATATATATATATATATATTCTTGCTAGTAAATATTTTAACGGGTAATGTTTTTTTTTTGGAGGGTGGGGGGTGATGGAGTTTGCGTCAAAGAAAATCTCTTTTTAATTCAAATTTTAAACTTTTTTTTTTGGGTTGGAGTTTGCGTCAAAGAAAATCTCTTTTTAATTCAAATTCTAAACTATTAAGGAGAGGTGAAATTTAATCAATATTTTATGGCCTATATAAACAACTATTTACATTTATATCGTTCCCTTGTTTTCTCTTATTCGCCTTAGAGTTATGGAGACTCATTATCAACATTTGTCTCATGACATAGTATCGGAGATTCTAACATATCTTCCAGCTAAGTCTTTCATGCGATTCAAGTGTATTTCTAAAGCTTGGAATACTACTATGCAAGATCCCAATATTATCCGGTTACACTATGCTCGTTCTCAAGTCTGCCCTTCAGCCTCCCGACTTTTGTTTCAACTCAATACACGTCCTAAAAGGCATTGGGGTAGAGGTCATGAATCGATAGATTTATGGTTACAACTTGATTATTTTTTCTACGATGAAGATATGGCTATTTGTTCGAATCATTGCAATGGATTTGTTTGTTTGTATAGCTATAAAGATAGTCAGTTTTATTTATTCAATGTCACCACAAGGGAGATAAAAGTTTTCCCAACCTACGTGAATGAAGAAATAAGAATTACACCAAACTTCAATTGTCCATTTGATAAATTGGTTCTAGGGTTTGATCAGGTGACGGAAAACTTCAAATTGCTACTTTTGTTTACTCGTGATTACACGTTCGAGGCCAAAATTCTAACGCTAGGAGTAACCAACTCGACTTGGAGAAAAATTGATTTGTTTAAATATAGAAGTATCTCATGTGATGATTTTGGTGATGAATGCATTTACCTTAATGGAGTTGTTTATTTGGGTTGGCCGGCGCATTATATGGTTTATTTCAACTTTGCAGATGAGGAATTTGGTTATGTTTTACCTCCACCACAAACTTATTTCAGTCATTTAAGTATCATGGATACTGCAATTTGGGGAAAATTGGCTATCTATTGCATCAAGAAGAACTCTGATCGACAATATTTTGGGTACGTGGATATTAAAAAGGAGGTATATATTACTCTTGAGAAAGTTTATATTAGTAGAGAAAACTTGCCTGTGCATATTGATGTCATTGCTGCATTGCTTGGAACAGAAAAGATGTATGACAAGACAAAGAAGGCGTATGTTTTTGCAACAACGAGTGTAGTGGGTGCTCCTGCTTCAATGCCGGCTAATTGCATAAGATTTACTGAGCATAGCAACATAACCAAGAGACCTTATGCCAATATAGCATTTGTTAGCAGATTTGTTGAGAATATTACCCCGTTAAAGTATTTACTAGTTTGAATATGTTAGCAAGAAAACAGTAAAATGTATGTTTAGTTTCTGCTATAGTTGTTTTTATGGATTTTGTGCATTTTTATTCAGTTTTTGTTCTAGATTGATATATCTCATGGCTTACCAATTGGTGTTAAATATAATATTTTAGCTTTGATGTAACAATTGGGGTAGAATTTTGATATCAAATCTGAAATTGACTTATGGTAGTGTTAGCAAAGCCAGAAGTTGAAGCTTATGAGTTCGAGGTTCTAGTCTTTTTGCTTTAGAATTGTTGTTAGTGCCCCTGTTTCTCTGTTTTCCTCTTCCTCAAAGCCTTTTTGCTTCAGATTTGTTAGTAGTTTTGTTGGACAATACAAGATTCCTAGTGTAGTGTTTAAATATGTTAGTAGTTTTGTTGAGAACATTATTCCGTTATCATCTTTGCTAGTTTGAATGTAGAATTTATGTTTAGTTTTTCCTATAGTTTTTTTATGGATTGTTCATTCTCGCTTGTGTAAATATTTTAGCTTGAGGCGAATAAAGGAGAATGACACTTGGATCATGGTTTGCGTTTATTTACAATGTCTTGTGGCCCAACTTTCTTGTGTGTGCGAGTCCAATCCTCATTGCTAGCCCAACTAGAAGGTGAAAAAATAAATTCCTCCTAATCAACGAGGGACATACGAATTATGAAATTGTTAAAAATTTGTTGCAATTTTACTGAAAACATTATTCCGTATCACTCAAAAAAAAGAATTATGTTCAGTTTTTGCTTAATTTTATTGAAGAGGCTTGTTGTGAACAGTGCTACCAGGTATGTTTATGATTCAATTTCAGTTTCCACCAAAAAAATAATAATTCCTACATTAGATTAAATGGTTTAAAATTATTAGTATAGCAAATACATGACTTAAAACAAATAAGAAAAAATATTTCTAGCATGTTCTTTTATACAATGGAAATCTTAGACATTCTTGATAATGAGTTCATAGTTATTCTATCATAATTATATCAGATTATTAGGGGATGGATCAATACTATTGGTGGCCTAAAGTCAAACTTCAAGATGTTTTATAAAAGAAAATAAGTGATAATTGGAGTGTGAAACTCGCATAAACTTAATACAGGTATATATATATATATATATTATTTTTTTTATCAATATCTCTTTTTAAAAGACTCTTATAACTAAAGTGTCACTTTTCTTTTCTAGCTTCTTTATTATGTCGAAGCCTCTATGCTAGCTTTGATTTGACAGAACCCAATAATTATTGCTCATATGTTTTAAAATGATATTGACTTAAAAATTAAATCCCTCTATTTTATTTTCCTCAAAAGGATAGTTAATCTACAATCTTGAGCCAATTTCACAAAGTAATGTTGAGGGATATATTGTGAGCTTTTATTATTCTTCTTTTCGAATAATGGAATAGAAAAAAAAATTCTCTTCCATAAATTCCTAGTAGTTTATTACTCCATCCCTTTCATTTTAATTATCATATTATATTCTTATATCTTTTCAATCAACGTGTAATCTATTCAAATTTTAATTAAATGTTTATTATATATATAAAGAATAAGACCGAGTTAATCTTATTGATGTTTGAACAATTCAATAAAATTTTACGATTTAAATAAAAATAATAACTATGTAAGGATTCTTTGTGGATTTTACGTATAAAAACCAAAATCTCTTAAAGAATTTGACATAAACCAGAAAAAAAAAACTTTATTCAATGTGCAATCTTTAAGATAGTGGAGCTTGTGATGCTTCCTCCAAGTCCAAGAACAAATGTTTTTTCATTTTTTATTTATTTAGTAATTTAGAATAAATTATTTATTATTTCTAGAAAAGGAAAAAATAATAAATTAAGAAATAAATGAATATGAAACGTGCATTTAATTTTGGAGACATTCTAATAAAACGATAAAGGTAGAAACACGCAAGTTTTTTTAATTCTCTTCCACATATTCCAACTTGTTTGTTATGATATTTATTTTCATTTGGCAGTTTATTGGGTCCCCAAACTGTTTTTATTTCTTACCCTTACATAAACTACATGTGTACATGAGGTGGCAAAAAAAAAAACAAATTAATTGTAGTAGTGCATGAGCAAGTTGTGTACTTTACGATTAAAGAATATGATACAGTGAATAATTTTTCTTTCCTTAATTAGAGGTCGAGAAAGTGTTACCCCAAAATATAGCCCTACCCAGTGTGAAATTGAATTGATCGGGCTTTAATGTGGATACGATACACCAGATGAACCATAAAAAAAAAATTGTGTAGGTAAGGAAAAAGAAGAAGAGGGAAATAACATGTAGATTTAGATTGTTTTTGAAAAAAAAAAAAAAGAAGATAAAAGGTACTCTGTAGTCCATGGTTGATATATGAATTAATTAATTCTAGCAATTTTTAAATTTGATAAAAAATGTTGGATGTATGAAATATAATTGGTGAAAGAGTATGTTATTATTTTAAATTTAACTTATTGAATTACTCCTAAATGTTTGACATCAAACTAATTAGTGCTAGTTGTTTGAGTTAATTTAAAAATAAAGCTAAATTGTCATAATCAGAATTTCAATCGAATGTGAGAAAAACAAAAAGTCTTATTTAGCACCCCGGCACTCCTATACGTTTGGGGCTAATTACATTTTATCCCAAAAATTTTACAAAAATCTCAAATTTTTCATTGCTTCCGAATACATTGTTTGGTTATTCGATATTACAAATAATATATTATTTAATGAGAGATGTATTCGAGAGAATTTTTTTTGTATTTTTTTGAAATAATAGAAAATTTTAGAGATTATGATATTTTAAGTTGTGTATTTATACAATTTTTTCAAAATATTTTTTGAATAACTTCTTTTATTTATTCGTTTATTAGATGAGTTCATTTTGTTTTTTGCAATGCAAATAATTCTTCACTTGGCTTTTCTTTTTCAAAAGACTATTTAAATTATTTTATTTTATTGAATATGAATATTTCTTTTTACCTACGACTTTAGCCCATTAGATAGATGTGGCAGATATAACATCA
Source organism: Solanum tuberosum (assembly GCF_000226075.1). NCBI lineage: Eukaryota > Viridiplantae > Streptophyta > Magnoliopsida > Solanales > Solanaceae > Solanum > Solanum tuberosum. The sequence continues at coordinate 187,811 of NW_006238958.1, forward strand.
GTGAAATGTCACAATTGGCAACCACTTTGCTTACTTTTGCTGCCATTTTGCGAAATGATTTAAAGTTTTTTTCTTTTTATTTATTTATTTTTATTATTATTCAATTTTTTCGTTTGTTGATAGAGTTGGCCTTCAATTCTAGTTCAAATTATATATAGATATAATAGCAAACATTCATTTATAAAAAGGAATTATGAAATATATATGATTTATCAATGAGGCGTCTTAGGATATACCGATATCTTATTTAGGGATCATGATTTGCTCATTTGATAAGATTATATTAGAATTGAATTTTATTTCTTAAAATATCACAACTTGTGGGGTATTCATGTTTATGAGAAAAAATACAATTTAAGAAATCTAAATGTATGTCTAAGCAAAACAATAACTTCAAATCAATTTGAGCTTCAAGAACCCATAAATTTCAAATCTTTATCGAGCGACACCTAGCCACAAAGTCAGACGTCCAACGACATAGGCCGACACTCAATAACATAGACATAGGAAAAACTAGAAATCCAACATTATGAATTTTGAATTTTATAATGAAGTTCTTTTTTTTATTTTTTTATTTTTTATGATTGTGGTGTTCGAGCTAATTTTTGCGCACCTCAACTAATTTCATTGGATACTTGCCACCTGCCATTTGTCACCATCAACTTTACAATGAAGATTTTAAGTAATAATAATTGGGTTCTAAATTTAATATTTATATTATTTAATAAATTTATCAACACAAATACATTATTTAAATAAAATCTATTGAATTCTACCGAACTCACATGGCTCCGCCCCTAAATATAGGCCGACACTGATGATCTGTCAGCTTGTTTGGATGGTTGTCACCAATCGTATTTTATTACATAATTATTTTAATTATATTATTTTTTTTGTTTGCCTATTTAAATTTTATTATATTACATTATTAAAATCCTTTTTTATATGGTGGGATCATAGGATTATTTCTCTTTTCCATTACTTATTATTTCTTAATTTATTTTTGTAGAGAACTCCGCCATTTAATTACTGTATTATACATTCTGATACTCCTTCCGTTTAACAATAATTTTCTATCATATTAAAAATAGTTGTTCAATTTAAAAATTCAAAAGATATTTCATTTTTTTGTCTCTATTTTACCTTTGTTATTAAATATCATTTAGCATCTAACACATTTATCAAAACATCAAATTTAAAAAAGTCAAAGGATAATATAGTAATATCACCCCTATTATTTATGAAGAGTCACCATATCACCAGTATATTTCTCGGATAGTTCAATTCGATTTTAAATGTTATTAGTTTTGCTTATCAATTATTGGTTCGTAGATATACTAAACCATTACAAAATCGATTAATATATCATATATTGGTACGGTTCAATTATCAATTTAATTATTACGATTTGATATTACATGACACAAAGTTCAAATCCATTTATCAAGATATGTTAATTGTTAGGTACCAAACGATCTATGTTCCAACAAAACGTGGATATCATGTTAATTATTCGTACTCATGGTCATTGCTCAATTACTTTTATTTGTTTCGTGCTAATTGAACTTGTTGATTTGAATTAAAACGTAAATTTAGAGAAAAAAAAACACACACTTAATTTAAAGAAAAACATGGAATTGAAGTTTTAGTGATCTCTTCGATAGATAAACAAAGGGCTAGAAGATTGTTAGTGACACTGATGATAATTGAAATTAAGTCATTTTGGTTATCAAATTATCGACTCATTTATTATGAAAATTAAACAATTTGAATCACGAGCCAATAATTCATTCGATAAAAATAATATCTAAATTAAAATTGACCTAATTAACTAATAAATCATTATTGATAAATTATTAGTATTTTTTTTAGATTTAAATTATCAATTATGGTTCGTTTTTAATGACCATTAGATATTTTTCTAACGCACCACTCAACCACTCATATAAACAAAAACTCTAGTAATAAGCCACATGTACGGTACCCACAAGTGTTGTAGTAAAGTGGTAATTACTTTCTCGTCTCTTAACCAAGATGTCTTCGAGTTTGAGTCTCTTTGGTGTACGAAGTTGTCTTAATTAGGGAGCGCTTTACGCTAAAAGTGGGACTTTCTGGCGCAATTCAAATTTAGTCCGGCTCCAATGTGAATATGGGACATAAAAAAAACCACATGTACGGAAAAAGAAATGTAAAAAAAATCATTCAAGTCAATGGACCCCCACTTTTATTTAATGTCTTTTTGACAATTTCCACATTTTGTGGAGATTATTGAATTTAATTTAAAAGCCATTATGATATAGGGTTTTAGGCGATGAATTTGACTTAAGAAAATAATTCTAATTTTAGTCTGACATCTAATTATTTTTTTCAACTTAACATAATGTGGTCTAAATTCTAATTCAAAGAGAAAATAAATTGAAGTTTAGGCTAAAATAAATAGTGTCGAAACTAAAAATAAACTCTTAGGATTTTTTGATTAAAATATTTTTATATTTAAAAATTAAGAAAAAATATATGAACAATTATATCTTTAAAAGAGTATTTCAAATAACAAAAGACATTAGAGATGAAATAATTAAAAAAGAAATTGGTCAAATTATACTGCTTATAAGTTATATACTAATTAAACTCATAAATTAAAGATAAACCAATTTTTTTTACTTTGACTAAGTTTTTCCCTTATAAACTCCGTGATAATTTGTTTTGATGATTAACATCTACTGCATTTCAATTTGAAATTAATTAAGTTTGATATATAAATTAAGAGTATACATTATACTTGATAACACCAATCATCGATTTATCACAAACCATTTTATTTATCTAATTTGATAGTATTAATTATGCTTTAAGAAGATCACACATGCAAAATTTAAAAGGTATGAAACTACAAGATGAGCATCAAATCAAAGATTATAATAAAAGGGATCAAATCTTTAAGTGCAAGATTCTAAATATCTTGTATTAGCATCTTCCCCTTTTCTTCCTTTTAATTAAAAAATAAATAAATCAAACAACTAGATCCAACGTGTAGTATTAGGTTGTAAATTTATTAAATAATATTAACTAATATAGTGTTTGACCAATAATTTTAGAGTAGATTTCAAAATTTATCTGTAAATATCTGTTTGATTAAATTTTAAAATTTCGATCTTCAAATATACTCAAGTTTTCAAAAATTGAATCAGATCAAATTTCGGAACTTTCACTCGCTAAACCTCAATTTTTCCTAAGAAATTAATAGAAATTTTAAAATTTATGATCGAACGAGAGATATTTGAGTAATACAGTACTTTTGGACAAGGATATAAATAAACATGTTTATATCATTTCAATTCCTCCGCCCCCCAAGACAAATAAAAATTGCCATATTTCTATAAGATTTGTGTAGCATAAAATTATTTCAAATAGTTAGTAATGTTCCATCTTTATTTGGTAAACAATCACTCCATTAAATATCATTTTACTTTATTTATCACTACACAAAAAGTACGCTACAAATCCATCATAAACTATTAACCCTCTGTTTCATTTTATGTTACACTTTTTTTTCAACTTCATCACAAAAAATATCACTTTATTATAATTAGAAACAATTTGCTCCCTCCGTCTATCTGTTCTTGTTTACTATGCTATTTTGGAAGTCCAACAATATTTGTCCAGTTTATAAAATCAATGAAATAATTTACCATATTGTCTATTTTATCATTATTATTAAATATATATTTTTGTAATATTTAAATGACTTATATTTACTAAGGGCGATTTGTTAAATATAGCCCTATTAATTATTGTTTCTTAATCTCGTAGTAAGTCAATAGTAGACAACTATAATTGAACAGAAGGAGTAACTTTTTATTTTTACCTTTAAATGAAATGATTTACCATAGCAAAAGTATATAAGAATTGTTTTAAACAACAATTTTTTTTTTCAAACATCGCTGTTAAATTAACGATGCCACATAAAATAAGACTGTGGAAATAATTTATTAGAGAAATCCAATCTTATTAAGACTAAGCTTAATTAAAAAAATTAAAACAAATCAGATGGATCCCGGAGTCATCGGGTCAACAAAATTTGCTCCTGTGTAACGCACGGCAAATTTGACTAACGTGACAGATCTCCACTAACTCACAAAATATTCAACGGTGGATATTCACCACAAAGACTCAACAACGTAGATCTGAATGACACGTGGTGCCGGTGACTGAAAAAAATATCACCTTCTAGACAAACATAGCACTAGTCATTAGGAAACGACAACGAGAAGTCGTACAAATGACTCATAATTTTCTCAAAAAACAATATAGTTTTTCTATTTCATATTTATTGAGTTTGTTAATTTCTCCGTTTCATATTACTTAACTTTGTTTAAATATAAATTTAAATATTAAATGACGTAATATATAAATGCATCTTTTAATTTAGTTTCAGTTGATATTTATATCTTTCAACTTTAGGTATTTAGAAGTAAACACTTAAATTTGTATAAAATTAATCAGATAGATACATTCATCTTATATAGCGTCCTATATGTATTATGTTACGTATGACGAATGTGCCTATTAGTTCAATTTTATATAAGTTTAAGTGTATACTTGGGCAAACTCAAAACTGAAGGACATAGAGCCAAGTTAAAGAGCATATTATTGCGTTGTGCTAAATTTAAATAGCATAATGCACAAATACATCTTTCAATTTCGTTAAAGCTAGCATCTATGTCCTCCAATTTTAGATATGCATATGTAGACACTTAAATTTGTATAAAATTGAACATGTAGACACACATTTCGACATGATATAATACACGTAAGACATCAAGTAGGACACAAAATTATCATATAGGACGTCATGTAGGACAAATGTATCTATGTTTAATTGTGTACAAATTTAACTGACTACTTATGCACACCAAAAATTAAAAAACATAATTACAAGTTAAAGTTAAATTAAAAATTATATTTATGTATTATGTCAATTTAAATTTAGTCGATCTTAATACCAATATGGAATTTGCCGAAAAGCTTCTTAACATAAAAATACCTTATGGTGTTTTTTTTTTTATTTGGCTATTCATTTTATTTTATTTTGTATATATATATGAGAGAGAAATAGGTGTGTGAACTTCTCACTCTGCTCCTCAGATATAGAGAGAGAAAGAAGTGCGTGAGTGTATGAATTAAATTTTTCTTCCATTTATTATTTTTTTGGCAGAATTTGCATGACATTCTGTTGAAAAAGGACCTCAAGCTCACTTTTTTGTGCTTCTTCTTCCGTTTCTCGTCAGGTATGATCAGAGTCGGCTGCCGCCGCCATGGGTGGCGGAGGGTTTACTTGTGTTTTTTTTTAACTTTTGTTTGTGAATTTGGGATTTTGTTTGTTTGTTTGCTCTGTTTTATGTGTTTTTCTGTGAGTTTGATTTATTTGCTGTGTATGGTGTAGGTTTGACATGTTTCTGATTTTTTTTTTTGTAGTTTTTTAATTATTGTGTTAGCTGTTATAGTGGAGTTGTTGGATCTGTTGATTGTTTGTTATATGCGTTGGTGATTTTTATTTTGTTTGTGTTAATCTAAGGCTAAATATTAGTAGTACTTGATTTGGGATTTCCGTCATAACTACTTTGACTTGCTGTAATTTGACTGAAACAACCTCTCTACCTCCGCGAGGCTGCGAGGAAGGGCTAAGGTCTAGGCACACCATTTGTGAGATGTCAATGGCTATGTTGTTGTTGTTGTTACGTTTAATTACTCTCGAATTAGGCTGAATAGCTGAAATGAACTTGGATAGAGCTGAATAGATACAAATGATTCTGTAGTTGATTGAGTGGCAGCAGATTATTTTGTACTGGATGTGTTAAATTTGTGATGGCTTAGGGGAAGTTTTGTTTTTTTTTTCCCCCAATATTTCTAATCTTGTAGTCCCTAATTGAAGTAGAAAATTACGAAAAGATTGTTCTTATTCATGAATCACCTCTCCATTGTCGGTAGATCATGAGTCAAGCAGCTGTAGGCTACCCCTGCAAAGGTTATGTTTGGTGATTTTTGTTGGTTTACCACCTAACTTATACTTCTTCCTGACTTTGACCTTATGATAGTTCTTTTTCTTTTTAAATGATGAATAATGAAAATTTGTTTTGAGAAGGCTTATACTCAAAATGATGAATTTTGCACTTCAACAAAAAAAGAAAGCATAGTAACTAATTTTGCTGCGATTTGCAGTTTATCTAGAAGCCATGTTTTGATAAGTTGAAATCAAAGAAGTTTGCAATAGTATTTGTTTATCAAAAAGAGTTGCGAGTTCCTTTGTATTTGAATTATTACTTGATAAAAATAGTTCCTTTGTGCTTGAAAGCAAGTGAACACAAGGTGGTTCTACAACAACATAGGCTAGAAGTATGGAATGTATGACACCAATTTACCCCACGTTAATTAATGAATGTGATATTCAAAGTTTCATTTTTTTTGTGTGATATACCTTGGCACTTCAAGTCTACTTTGCCTTAAATTAGTAGAAGTCTTAAGCATGTTTTTATTTGAGGCCTTGTTGCATTCTTGGAAAACATGGCAAACAGCAAACTACAAGTTTTATAATGCAAGCCTATGTGCTTGCAGTGAAAATTGATCCCTTTCTGGTGGGGAGTCTTGGTGGTTGAATGCTATATGATATGTCAATTTTTTTTTATAGGTAATGTGAATATTTTGTGTTCGTGCTGCTCTGATTTTTACGCTTTCACGAATTAGCTGGTAACTCCTGATAAAAAAGATCCCTAGTGAAAGATGCATTGAGCATTCTTCATATTACTTATTAGGATCTCGTCCCAAATCTATTGCCAAGTTGTCTTCTAAATACAGAGTAATGCCTAATTACCTATCATGTCGTGAGAATCTGCACTTTACTTTTGTACTTGCTGATGCATCTGATTCTTGAAAGTGGACAACTTGATAAAATGATATGTGTTTAGTGACACTACCTGATGGGGGTTTCTGGACCTGTAATAACTCAGTCGCCTTTAGCAATTTACTTTAGGCAAGTTTTCTGCCTCTCAATTTCATCATCCTCTTTGACAAAACATATAAATGTTGATCGGGGAAGCATATTAGACTGCGACATTATCTTTCTTTGATATCGATGGTAAATTGTTTTGTAATTGGGAAAAGCCTATCTGGGATTAGGCAATATGTTTGCCTTTTTGTCTTGTAGTGATTCTTATAGAAGCAATAAACTGCGTGTAGAGATTTTTGTTACAAATCCTAAGCCTTTTATTCAATAAAAGGCTGGTTACAACATTCTTGCTTACCAAAGCCAATTCCCCTTGTCTGTTTATGTCAGCAGTTTGTCTGTGAGAAAAACATCTGCGTTGCTACATGGGTAAATTAACTATTAACAATCTGTTACTTGTTTTATTAATCATTTTTTCAGGTAAAGCTCAAGTAAGAGACGAATTATAGTAGCATTCACCATGTTTCGTCGCAAGAACCACTCTAATAGTGAACAGGGTGTTGAGGACCAGCAGCAGAAGGTAACCAATAGTCCTGTTGTTTATCTTTGTATGTTAATATCCTCTTGCTTTCAATTAGATTATAGATTGGATTTCTCATGTATTTATGATTCTACATTTTTAGGGATTTGTTTTCTTATCATTGTCTCTGTGGAAGAGGTGTTGGTGTTCTGTGCATGTGTAGTCCTTGCATATTAATACTTATCCTTACTATTTGGTATACCCTTTGTATACAACTGTTTTGGCCATGTTCTGTGCATGCATTGTCCTTGCATATATTAACTTATCCTTACGTTTTGGTAGACCCTTTGTATACAACTGTTTTGGCCATGTTTATGAATGAAAATATTTTACTTTATCAGAAAAATTAATACTTATCCTACGAATGTTTCACGAAAGATGATTGAATCCTTTTGATGCTGCATGGCGAGGATGATAAATATTTTTTTTTTTTAGGTTAAGGAGCTTAGGGCTTCCCTGGGGCAACTCTCAGGGCGCAGCACACAGTTCTGCACTGATGCATGTTTAAAAAGGTTTTTGGAAGCACGGAACTGGAATGTAGATAAAGCAAAGAAGATGTTGGAGGAGACGCTTAAATGGAGATTATCGTTTAAACCTGAAGAAATTCGCTGGGTAAGGGAACAATAGATTTGCACTAATGTGATTATCTCTTGTTGTTTGCACTAATGTGGTTATCTTTTGTTGATAACTTGTTTGTTTATCAGAGCTACATATCGAACAAAAAAAAGCTTGTTAGTGAGAGCTAGAATGAAAAATCTAATTGGAAAATTATTATATTTTATATTAGTGGTGTCCGAACCAGCTTGCTCGCACCTCAACTAGTCTACGGGGTGAACTATCCAGTCCATAAGCATAGTACCAAGGTCCTGCCACCAAGGTTACAGCTGGTGGGCGCGCACCTACTGTTGGAACTGGGATTCAAACATGGGATCTCCATGTTTTGACTTCCATGCCTCAACACTTGGCCACTTCCTTGAGGACATAAGAGGTCACACTAATAACCACAGACCACACTAATACCATGACCAGTTTTAATATTGAAATATAAGCAGTATGAGTCTTTTGCAATGTTGTGCGGATATTCTGAAGGAGATACTGGAACTGTACTGACCACTCGACAATCAATTAGTTCTCTGCCAATTTCATATTTAGGCCTCTGCAGATGCAATTTCCTGTAAAATATTATATTAGTTTACAATTGCTTCTGCTGACCATGAAATGGTGTTGCATTGTTAGAATGAAGTAGCGAAAGAAGGTGAGACTGGGAAGGTATTTAAAGCAAATTTTCATGACCGCCATGGCAGGACAGTCCTAATATTGCGGCCAGGAATGCAGGTAATGTACAAGCAAGTTGATATCTTCAAAAACTTTTCTTTTGAAATTTTAAATTCCTATTCCATTTTGCGAAATTCTTAAAATTGTTGCTCATATTTGCAGAACACAGCAGCACTAGACAACCAGATGAAGCATTTGGTGTATCTAATCGAGAATGCCATTTTTAATCTGCCAGAAGGTCAAGAACAGATGGTCTGGTTAATTGACTTCACTGGATGGTCTATAACCAATAATGTTCCTGTAAAATCTGCTCGCGAGAGCATCAATATTTTGCAAAACCACTACCCTGAGAGACTCGCTGCAGCAATTTTGTACAATCCACCGCGACTTTTTGAAACATTTTGGAGGGTTTGTTTTTAGTCCTCTTTGTTTTTCTTACCTCCTCCCTGCTAGTTGAACAAACCTAGCTCATCTTTTTTTACTTTTCCAGATTGTCAAATACTTTATGGATCCCAAAACATTTCAAAAGGTCAAGTTTGTGTATCCAAAGAACAAGGATAGCGCGGAACTGATGAAGTCATACTTCGACGTGGATAATCTTCCTACTGAGTTTGGAGGAACAGCGACACTGAATTATGATCACGAGGAGTTCTCAAGGCTAATGGCTCAAGATGATGTGAAGGCCGCCAAGTTTTGGGGTAAGGACAAACACCCCCCTGGTCCTGGTGGTAATGGTAGTTACTCTGCAGTAGAAGTTGCTCCAGAACCTTAATCTCTTGCTCTACCAGCCACTGCCTGAGTTTAAATGATTGCTCCACTGACAAAGTTCAGTCTCTTATATGCCTAACTAAGTTTAAATAAATAATGAGGAATGTAAGATCATGTTCTCAGACATTAGCTTGTTTCAGATGAACTTTGATTGTAGGTTGTATTTTGATTTATGCAGAAATCAAAAAGTACTAAATTTTAAGCATTTCTTATTCCCCCCTCTACCTCTTTAAGTTCTTTATTTCAAAAAGTTTGTTAGATGTATGCAGATTTTACTCTTGACGCTTCGTGGTAGAGGTTGTTAGATTTGTGGTTGTTAAAATCTGTGGTAGAGGTTGTTAGATTTGTGGCTGTTAAAATCTTTGGCCTTCATTAGTTGAAGTTGTGTCATGTCTTGTCTCAATCTTCCGTCTATAGTTGGGCAAACATTTCCAATACACTTCAACATCAACTATTTACATAATTTATTATATTGAGTCATAAGGACAAGTTGTACTGATTAAATGAACACCCCATATATTATCATTGCTTAAAAGGCACAAATACCAGGCTATAAGGTTCTCATATGAAAATCCGTCCTATTTTTTGTCAAAATAAATATTTACACATTAAATAACAAGCTCAACATGATACAATAATACCTAAAAACATGTCCATACAGCTTTAGCAACTGTTGCACTCCTCAGCACCAAAATGCAGCAAACAGATTACACATGAAAAAGAAAATGGTTAGCAACGTCGAAAATGTCTAAAAAGTAGAATATATTCTTAAAACAAGTATCTCTCTTTTGTTAGCCTTTATATGTATACTATGCAATTACATAAGGCGCCTTCTTAAGTTTCGTGTAGTACGGACTAATAAACCAACTCCTACTCCAACTCCTACACAAATGCCAAGGCCAATCCCAACACCAACTCGGACCCCAGCATTGAACCAGGACATTTCTCCGTCTTCACCATCCATAAGTTCTGTTCGTCCCCAGTACATGCTGTTGTAGTCTTCTTCGCTTTCTGGTTTGTAGTTTCTGTTGTATTCTGTTACCTGTGAAACACAAAATGAACTTCAGAAGCTGTGCAGTTTCCATCACGTAGTTACGCGTCTGAGAAGCTGTGGGATTCATCTAATTAATTGCAGCTGTTGAACTTACTTTGTGGTTCAAAATAAATAAGTACTAAAGAATTACTAAAACCAACCACTGCCATGATAATATGTTTCAATCGAAACGACACAGAAAACTTAATAATCAGAAACTGTAGAGTGTAGATGAACTGCAACTAATTTTTGTCAACTTCAAAATTAAAGCAGCACATAGGCAATACTTACGCATGAGATGAAAATTTCAAACTTTGGATTTACTTTTAAGAAAGGTCAACTTGAGTTTGGAACAACGTTGACGTATAACAAGCTAATATGCGTCATGTAATGGATCGGATATCCCAAAAGAAACAAATGTCATTAAGGTTGTCATATGGAGTGCAAAAAAAATGTAAGAACAAAACTGGATGGCACTATTCAATCACACAACATCAGAGTAAGGAGCCAAGTGATATCATCAGAAGCAGAATTCATATATCATAGCATTTCTGAAGTTAATCATGAAAGATGGATAGCACGTGACGAATTCACACTCAATTATCTACATGAGAATATTCACACATGGGATGAAAGATGGATGGCCTTAGATTTTTGCAGCTGACACTTCAATATTGTCCAACTGAGAGACAATTGGGAGGAAGTTCTCTCAAAAGAGCTACAAATGCTCGGTAGCAATGCAAAATTAACAAAAGATAGGTTACAATGGAAGAAAAAGATCCATACAAGTGATAACTACTAGTAGAGGATATGTTTTAGACTCGTTAGAGAACTTTTAATATTATCATTATTATTATTATTTCAATATATATTGGACATATTTCTCACATTTATTTTATTTAATATGATGATGATATGAAATGAGCTCAAATGAAAAATTGAGGATTCATATAGCTGACATCGACTTGTTTGGGACTGAATCGTAGTTATTATTGTTGTATTACATCTGACATTTAGTTTCGAGATAAATACGCATTCAGACCACCTACAAAAAAGTCCATCTAATTTATGGAGATTATGACGGAAGAATCTATTCTAATTAGCTCAAAGTAGACACCGGAATGGTCAAGTACTCTTGATGAGCTGAAATGGAATGAAAATGAGAATAAGATGGCGGCCCATCTAGTTGCCATCCTGATGAAAACCTCCCATGCATGCCAGTTTCTAGAAGGTAGGGACAATGCAATAAGAAAGAATGAGAAATTATATATTAAACAATTACTTAAAAGTATGAGCTGCCCATACCCTCTGACATGTTTAGGATAAGATTCTATTTCCAGTGTCAGGTAGTTCTCCTTAAAGATGCGAACTTTTTGTAGCTCGCAACAAAATTAAATAAACATGTTTCATGGTATGAAACATTATGAAGCTAGATGCAATGGTAGAGTAAACCATGATGACTGACGAGTTGTCAGGGTCATGTTTTTACTGATTAGTCCCCACTCTGTCAATGGAATACCATTAATGTAGTTACCTTTGGTTAGAAGACATATATTTTGAAGGTGTCTGTGCAATCAATAATAACAATTCTGAGGAAAGAGCTGTGTATAAGATATCATGCATTACTTCTTGATAAATCACCAACAAGGAAAAGAGACGTAAACATTTTGGGGCTTAACGTATAAGAATTTTTTAAATACAATTCGCACAAGTGAAATTGTGTATAGTGTACCCCTGTTGTCATTTGAAAAAGAAAAATTGTAGAAATGTTCAAGTCACTTTAGCTGACCATTTGTGCAGTCCTAACCTAAGTTGTTCGGACTCTCCAAAAATGTTGCCGCACCTATGTTAGATCCTCCAAAATTACACTACTTTTGAAGGACCCGACACGCACCTAGTGACAGTTTTGAAGAGTCGGAGCAACATAGGCTCTAACCATTAGGAAACTTTCAAAGATGACATGCCCCAATGTATTTTAAAAGCTCTTTTCCCACTTTCAACTTTTTCAGCTTGTTTTCACCACTAAAATAACTTCAAATTCAGTTTGAATCAAAGAGGAAGACAGATCCCAAAACATTTTTAGGTCTCTCGAAAAATATCAGAAAGACACTAAATAAACTGAAGGCAATGATGTTGATTGTCTCATTCCACCTATTGGTTAACTATGTAAAGAGTTTGGCTGTAAGCATATGCCATATCAACCATTTTGCATGTTTAAGATTTCGATTACATAAGAAAAAAAGGTCTGAGGAACAAATAATACCTGCAGATCATGTCCAGATGAGACTTCTTTATGCTGTTCAGATGTGTCATGCTCCGGAATGGAGTCTAACATACCCTTTCTTTGGTGCTTCTTCCTGTGATTTAGCTGCAAAGTCTTAGTTAAGATGATAGGTGTACCAGCGAAGCAACCGGTAACATAGACTTCAATTGTCGGTGACAATGATTCAGAACCCACAATGTGTTTTCCCTTCAGAAATCCCATGCCAGCACTCATAACTGATTCACAGTTCATGCTCCATCTCCTAAGACAGTTTTGAGAATCATTGATGTTGGCCATCTCCAAAGTCCCAGAGAGAAAAAGATCATCTTTATACGAAACCTCAAAATTCACACTCCCAGTCAATCTTATACTATCTGTGCTCACAAATGTAGCTTCTTCAGCTTTCTTATCAACACGGTCCCTTCGAAGAAAGCAAGAGGCTCCTTCTGAGTACACAGAACATCTTTTACCATTTACTTCAAGCAGTGTATCGGGGCTTAGAGGGATATGGTTAAGCGTAAGACTTTCTGGGGTTGAATCATCAACCATAAAATTGCTGATTCTGATGTAAAAAACTCTAATATCAAACCAAGATAACGATAATTTCCCACAAGATTGGTAAGAGGGGTGCCTTATAATTTGAAGACTAGGATCAGCTGGTTTTCCATTGCTTAGAAACTCACGCGAATTCTCCATGTATCGTAGCTGCTTATCCCTCACTAGAATCCTTCACCATGTACTCATATAACAAGAACATGATCATAGAACCGTAAATCTGGCACCCCCGTAGGCCTAGGAACCGTGTTTCAATTCAAATCCCTACTCAACACGGTGCCTTCACGAGTATCTTGATCTGGCTAACAACATACATCCATTCATTTTCCAATCAGACAATCATATAGCACTAATAGTTTGTAAAGAAAACAAAACAAGAACCGTAACCGAAACCGAAAGCATAAATGGACATGAAGATTTTGCCAGGTACCACAAAAAAACAGAATTCCAGGAACAGAATACCTTGATACAAGGAACAGAAAAGACAGAATCAAGGCTATAAAAAGAAAATTAGACTACCTTACAAAAAGGGTTAAAAGGTAATTTATTCCAAACATGGAGGGGATCACACAAACAAGAAACATAAAGATTCACAAACAAAAGGAAGCTTCATATGAATTACTCACACAAATTGTTTTGTTTTTAACTAAAAATTGCATCAAAACAACATTATCCATAAATTTATCATTAATTTTGTTTTAAACAAAAGAAAGGTGAAAACACATAATAATCAAAATCAAACACAACCCCACCTGCAGAACCATAGATTAGAAGTTTAAAAAGTAATAAAGATTGAATCTTTTTCTACCTTTTCACCTCTTTCACTCCCAAAATTATGCTATAAAATTGCATCAGAACAATATTATCCACAAATTCATCACTAATCTTGTTATTTAAAAAGAAAGGTGAAATCACAAAATAATCAAAATCAAACACAACCCCACCTGCAGAACCACAGATTAGAAGTCTAAAAGGTGATAAAGATTGAATTTTTTTCACCTCCTTCACTCCCAAAATTATGTTATAAAATTGCAAGCCATCAAGAATAAATACCCCTAACTCACTTTCTTAATACAGACAAAAAGTGAAATCTTTTTCAACCTAATAAACTTACAAAGGTCAAATCTTAAATCCACAACCACAAGCTCACCTTCCCAAATTGTGCAAAATTATCTATCAAATCACTTACAAAATTCCAATGAAGGAGCTTGCTCCCTTTGATTGCCTTTCTCCAAATCTTGTGGCCCAAAATAAAGTACAGTGATGCTGCTTTTTGGAGTCTTCCTCCCAACAAATCAGGTTTTTTTCTCGATGTGTGTATGTATATAATACTTATGTATGTGTGTATATAGATAGACTTTAAATAAATCAGAAAAAAGTTTATTTGACAAACAATATCCAATTAGTAAGTTCATACACAACAAAAATAAAAAAAATATTGACCACCAAAAGGATGTGGCCTCCTTTAATTTCAAGTTTTGGATTCCGCCTTAGATATGAAATTGTTTTTGATAGAAAATATTTTTCTCGAAGTTAATCTGAATTAATTCAACTTTAATATAAATATCGAACATGATTCGGAAACCAAAATAAATAAATATTGATGGTGATTTTGAAGGGGTGTGACTCAGAGATGGATCTTGAATTAGAATTGAACCTTATCTGATAAGGGGATATATTTATTTTTTAAAATTATTTTTACGAGGTCGGCATCTTTAATTTAATGGAAAGTGATATTTAGGTTTGAAGAATGTAGCTTTTGACCAACTTTGAACCTAGACCACATCTACTATTTTTACTTTTATTTTTATTCAGTGTTCGATATCTACGTTAGAGTTTGATTATTTCAAATTTATATTATATAGGACCTTATTCGGGAGAAGCGTTCCCTATTAAAAAAAATTCATACTTAAAATTTGAATTTGAAACCTCTAATTAAGAGTTAAGCAATCATATCCGCTACATCACTAAGCAGACCACGTCTACTGTCGAATTTTGAGTATTTATTATTTAATTGAATTGAAGAAAAGGACAAACTTACTAACTTACCCTTGGTCAAATTTTTTGAAAAAAGTACTAGCTATTTAAATATGTAATGTTTACCTTATTTAAATTTTAAAAATTAGTTTATTTCGTGAAACCCCACTTATCATAGTAGCAAGCAATAAAGATACAAAGCTATTAATATGGGTTGTGATGTAATAGTGAAATTGTTCCACCTTTAACTAAAAGTAATAGGCCTTTCAATACGTGAGTCATATTTAGTTGAGATTTTAATATAGTCATTGAACACCGGGCGGAAAATCAAAAATAAAAATAAAACAAAGCTATTTTTTGTGGTTGACAAGTGTTGATCCCTTATATTTATTAGTAACTACTTAATTACATAAATATTCTTATCATATTTATTGATTCTCCCTATAGTTTGAAATAATTACATTTTATCTCACTAATTAATAATTTCATACTAGTTTTCAAGTTAGATATATACATGTTATTTTTTTGCTACAAGATACACTGAAATAAGGAGAGAGGCGAGTAAGAATTGTTTAACTATCTCAAATGCATGCGAAACACACCAGATACATATCTGGTGTGATTCACATGTATCTAGGATACCATATACACAAGTGGAATATGAGACTGGCGAGCGAGATTTGTCTATGTATTCCAAATACATGTGAATCCACTTGGATGCAGTATCTACAATGAATTACACTTGATTTTGACCCAATGTATTCCATAGATACATGTATCTTGAAGTATTTAGATGCACCAAAATTCGATAAGATTTGTAATATTATAAACTAACGTACATCTAAATAATTAACTTCCAAACTAACAAAATTTCCGCAAGTCATAAAGACATGAAGGGGCAAGTGTTGGATCAATTTATTGGACATTAGCTCGAAAGTTAGATGACAAAGACCAACTACTTATTTACTTTAGTGGGCTACTGGCTGATGGGCTAAATGGTTAATATTCCGAATCTGTTTTTCCATAATGGGCTAAAGTAGGGGTTTAATAGCTAAATGGGCTAAATTCTGGTGGGTCATAATTAACTGAGCTCCCGACACATTGTGTTCCGCTTTCGGATACATTCCTCAACGTCCTGATACATCATGTTTCGCTTTCAAATACATCATTCAGCGTCTCGATAGATTGGTTTGTGTATTAATGACCAGCTCAAACTTAAACGGGTTAGATAGTTATTTTTGTCACTCTTAACCTAAATCAATCCTCTATCTCCAACTAGGGATGTGCATATATCGGGTAAAATCAATAACTTGATTCGAAAAAATGTTATTAATTCAATGGTATGGAACTATTGATTTAACGATTTTGTAAGATTGATAATTTATCGGGGTAAAATTATTATTTTTTAAATATTATTTTATTGTTTATAAATCCAAATTCTAAGGCTGAAAAATTCATTGGTCATACATTGCCTAGTGTCTATCTCATCACTAATTCTTGTGGGGGTCCAATATGCTATCAATGTATCCAAAATGTCAAATAATTGTTTTCTTTGTAATATTTTTAATGGTAGGATTTTGTATAACAATAAAAATACATTTAGTGTAATTTTATAAGCGAGTGAGTTTTGAAAAATAAAAAATAAAATATGTGCAAATTTATTTTTATCTTTATAAAATAGATAAATTATTTCTGACTTGTTATAGCTGTACCAACTTTAGAAATGAAAAGTACAATTTCCTTATAATGATGTTATCTGTCTGAATATAAATAACGTTATAGCAAACTAATGTCATAAAAACATTTTACCCATACTTTAGGATAAAAAACTCAAATATGAATTCACAAATTCAAAAACAAATACAAATTAGGAATCATTTGATAGCTAATTAAAATATAAGTTATTAATACTTGCGTAATTCTAACCGACTGAATTTGTAATGATGATACATGTCTTTTCATCTAATAATTATGTAGTTGCTATTGGTTTTGCTTTGTTCTCCCACTTGCTTAATGGTACTGTTTTTTAATTAAGAAAAAATCTTTTTTTTTTGTCCCATTGATATTTCACATGTATATATAAACTAAAAATAGGCTCCTCTATCGAGACTCAACTTGCCACTAAATGCTAATGAAACAAAGCTAGCAATATGCATGCACACACCAGTACATAATTGAATTATTGCTCTAAGTTTTTCAACTAAAGAGTTTATTGGTTTGGTAATAGACTCGGATGGACAAATTTAAAATTTAAATTTTATAATTTTTTTTTATTAAATTTATCATATTTTTAAAATTATAAATTTGAGTCCGAAAAAATATGATGCGACATCATGATGTTACCATTTATCATTTGCCTATACTTTTAATATGTTGTAATATTGTTCATTTTGCGTTAAGTCAAACATAGTTTTCACCCACTCCACGTCATTCCAACATCTAATATGTATTTTCCTTTTGTTATTGATATGAAATTTTGTTCACACACACCTAATTAATCATCTCTCTCTCACTAAATTTCACGTGTCCATCCTCAAAGACTTTTGCTAATTTAAAGTATTTATGATCTCTAAAGCCCACAATTTTTTTGCGCATGTGTTTTCAAGTTATGAGTAAAACCGGTTATATACCAACCTAAATATGAGCAAGGAGATTAAAATCCGGTCCTGTCATTATTTTGTCATTTTCATATTTATCTCGTCAAACTAATAACTTTGATATTAGTTGGACTAAAACAATTCAAAAAACTTAACATTTTGTGATATATACTTGGGGGCAACCTTGCAATTTGTTTAAAAAAAAATATATTTTATACCATATCATGTTTATATCAAGTCAATAGAGATATAACACATTAAAATACAAAACTATAGTACTTAAATATGATTAATATACATTTTTATCTCACTAAATTATTTAATTATTATAAATTTATAACTAATAAAAAATACTATCTAATACAAATAAATATTTAACATAAGACCCATTTTAAACCAATTTCTTATTTTTCAAAAAATAAAATATCAAAACCCACATGCGTCAAAGGCGACAGAAATGGTCAGACTGTGGCACTGATCACTAAAAATACCCCACACCTTCATCACTTTTTTTTATAAAAAAATTATTATGTGTCTGAAATTATTAATTTAATTAATTCAAATTTACATAATAATTTTATTTATTAAACTAAGAAAAAGAGTATGATATACCCCTCAACTTTGTCATTTGAAGCTGATATTCCCCTCATTTTGAAAGTGACTCATATATACCCTTACCGCTATACAAACGGCTCACATATATCCCTACTGTTATAAAATGAGCTCACATATACCCTTCATTTAACTGAAGTGAAAAAATTAGTTTTAAATTTATATTTTTGACTTTTGATTTTTTTAAAAATCATTTAGGGGCATATATGATTTTTCTAGCAAAATTCAAGGTATGTTATAATTTTTTTCGAACATAAATTATTTTTTGACTTCTTGATTATCATTATTTGAGTTTCTTATTCTTATTATTTTTTTCTTTCATTCCCTAGTATAAAGAAAAAAATTTAAAACTATTTTTTTTGTTGCTATATTATAAATTAAAACTATTTTTTTCGGATATATTGTAATTTAGTTTTTGTATTTGAAGAAAAAAATTGGGTCATCTATAATAAATTTTACAAGAATATTAGCGAAACTTAAATAAATTTGACCATCAAAATAATAAATCTAAATTAGTCGTTGAAACAAAAAAATAGTTAAAACTAATAATATATGTTTGAGGAGGATTAAATAAATCCATATGGGATTATATATTTTTTAAATAATTAAAAAATTAAACTTAAATTAATTTTTTCACTTTCGTTAGAGGAAAAAGGGTAAATGTGAGCCATTTATATAACACTAGGGATATATATGAGCCACTTTTATAATGAGGGATATATCAATTCTAAATGACAAAGTTAAGGAATATATCAGACCCATTTCCTATTAAACTATGAGATTTAGTGTTTCATATTGAAAATACTTCATTTTTATAATTTGAAATTAAAAGCTCTAGTCAAAAGAATAGAAACAAGACTTCTGTCAAACGTGTATATACGTTCACAAATAAGTTAAAAAAAAAAAACGATAGCCCACGGTTTCCCACACTACCTCCATTTTAGTTTTGACTCATGTTGAAATTAACATGTTTTGTACGCGAAATAGGATAAACAAGGATATATTATTATTAATTATTCATTTTTTTATATGGAATAGTTAAATGATGAAAGTAAAATAATCTTGAAACTAAAATAATATTTATAACTAAAAATGTATTATCTTGGTATATATGTTACATCTCATGAGTTTTGATTGAATTAGTTATTTCACTTTTTATACAGTATAATCAATCACACCATTATAATACTATAAATAATAAAATAAAATTGTAAGATTAACTAATATCACAATCAAATTCAAAATAACATAATTCAATAATTTATTCTTATCTCACGTACCAACGATTCCTAATATTATTTCCTTGACCATAGTACCCCCTATTTGTCTCACTTCTTCTTTTTTCTTCCTTCCCCTTTGTTTCCTTCCACCTTATTATCTCTTCCCTTCTTTGCTAAACAGCTGGTCCAACCAATTACAATTTGTACTATTTTGTACATATTATATATATATATATATATATATATATATATTTTT
>NW_006238958.1:209017-239398 GCF_000226075.1 Solanum tuberosum
ATATATATATATATATATATTTTTTTTTTTTTATTTTATTATTATTATTATTATTTTATTTTTTTTTCTAATGGAACTATTGTTTTCCATGTTGGCAGCAAAGAGGGGAAAATAGAAGGTTGAATGAATAGATAAGTCAGGAAAAAAGGAAAAAAGGAAATATTTGCTTTGTAGCTTCTAATATTTTTCATATATAATTGACTCTTGTTTTTTTGTTCAACTCAAGTCTCTCTCTATGGTTTTGTATGAAAAGATGAAAGGTTTTGCTTAGCACCAAAAGAGTTAAAACATATGAGTTATTTCTTATGATTATTGGCTCTACCATCTCACAAAAGTAAGTTATTCATTTCTTTTACTTTTTCTTATCATCTTTGCTTTGGGTATGTTGTGTCTTTAATCTTTTTGGTTAATTACTAGGGGGTGGGGGTACGAGATATATGCAAAACAGAGCAGCATACACCTTAAAGATTTTTTATTTTTTTTGAGTAATTTTCAAGATTGGATTTTCTTTATCATATATACTATTAAGGGTGTATAGATATATGCAAAAGAGAGCACCAAAAACTTTGAAGATTGAATTTTTAAGGTTATATATGCAAAAGAGAACACTAGAAACCTTAGAAATTGAATTTTTATTTAGTGGGTAGTTTCAAGATTGGATTTCAAGGTTATATATGCAAAGGAGAGGACTAGAAACCTTAAAGATTGAATTTTTATTTTGTGGGTAGTTTCAAGATTGAATTTTTATTTTGTGGGTAGTTTTCAAGATTGGATTTTAAAGGTAATATATGCAAAAGAGAATACTAGAAACCTTAAAGATTGAATTATTATTTTGTGGGTAGTTTCAAGATTGGATTTTTAAGGCTATATATGCAAATGAGAGCACTAGAAACATTAAAGATTGAATTTTTATTTTGTGGGTAGTTTATATATGCAAAAGAAAACACTAGAAATCTTAAAAGATTGGATTTTTATGTTGTGGGTAGTTTTCAAGATTGGATTTTAATTATCATATGTACAAAAAGAAAGCTCTAGAAACCTTAAACTTTTGGATTTTTATTTTTTGGGGTAGTTTTCAAGATTGGATTTTGTTATCATATATACTAAAAGAGAGCAATAGAAACCTCAAAAATTGAATTTTTATTTCTTGGAATTTTTCAAGATTCTATTTTTATCATATTCTAATTTCTAAGCTTTTAAAATGACTAAATTAGTTTAGTGGATTGTCACAAAGATTGATGGGAAAGAAGAAAGTTGTGAAGAAAACTAAGGAGTTATCAGTAGCAATAGCAGAATCATCAGCAATGAGTGGAGATTCACAACAACAAATTACTCCAAGAAAAAGAGGAAGACCAAGAAAGATTATTAGTATTGTTAAAGATGGTGAAGAAGAAGTTTCTGCTGAATTAAAGAAACTCAAAACAAATGAAGTTGAAGAATCACAAGGAGAAAACAAAAAAGAAGATGTATTTGAAGAGGAAAAAAATTTACAACCACAAAAGCAACAACAACAACCTACAAGGAGCAGAGCTAGAAGAAAAAGCAAACCAAGAAAGAGTTGCTAATTTAATTTTTTCGATCAACAGTATTCCCACTTATCCTCCAACGTGACTTGTATCGATTGATGGTAGTGGATGTGCTAAACCACTTGAGCTACTAAAAATCAAGTTTCAAGAATCCCCCTTTTTCTTTTAGGTAATTTTTGAAACAAAGTAAATTTAATTTCATCTACTGGTTTTTGTTACTTTCCTAGTTTAATTCTTAGTGCTATTAGTTTTTTATTTTGGTGTTTAGTATGCCTATTTTAATTGTGAGAAACATTTTAGTTAGGGAGGAATTGGTTATTAGCTTTACACTCTGGATTGAATTGTGATATGACATGTTAATGACTTTTTGTGTTAAGTGTGATCTCCTTTCAAGAAAATTGGATAAGTTCTGTATAGAGACCAATTCATGCAATATGCATTTGACTAATATGTGTATAGTCGTATATAATCAGTATATAATTTGTGTATATTAAACTTAAAAATAGGTAGTTTTTCTCATTAGAGTTTAATTTCTATATGCTAACAACTAGTGCTTGGATAAGCTCTGTAGAGACCAATTCATGCAACATGCACTTGATTAATATGTATATAATTAGCGTATAATTTATGTATATTAACTTGAAAAAATAAGTGGTTTTTTTTTGTGTTAGAGTAAAGTTGTTTATAATAAGTGGGATTAGTAAGTTGATAATAAAATATATAATTTATTACTCCTATATAACTTTTTTTTTTACCATCAACATAGGTTAAATTAAATTATTTTGGTATATTGCAAGTATTGTCACATTTTTTGCGGAAGAGATAGGATGCTAGTCTCTCATCTCCTCATCCTAAATATAGTAGTTGTGTAGTTTCTTATTCTTTCATGTGTACTGTTATCTCAAATTCTCAATGTCTTACTATTTTATTATTGTATTTTCTTGCATTTGTATTTTGATAACTTTTCTCTTGAATCGAGGATATATTAGAAATAATCTTTTTATTTCATAAAGGTATGAATAAGATTTGTGTATATTTACCTTTTCAAACTCTTCAAAGATGGGAATAAGGTTACTGTATGTCTTATTTTTTATAAATTCATTATATAATTACACTGAATATATTGTTCTGACAAGTATTTTGCACTCTAATTTACTTATTTAGGTGATTCTTATTCTAAAGAGGGTGTTTAAACAAGAAGTTTCTTTTTATTTGCTTTTGCTAAAGAGGAAATTTGAGGTGATAATTGATATAATATTGTCAAAAAGTTTGTCCTTTTCATGATTTTGGTAGACGTGAGGTATTTTTCTTCTCTGTAATCTTTTGCAGTGATAAAATTATTTCATCATTTATTGGGTCTTCTGAATGGACCAACCAACTTTTGTTTTTGACTTCAAAATATTTATATTCACACAATAAATAGGAAAGATTTGTTTTATATACTGTATGTATATATTATTTAACGATCGATGATGAATGACGTGTATTCTCACTTTAATTTGTAATTTTCACACTTAGAAGAAACTTATAATTTTGTTATGGAGTACTATGTAAGTAAAAAAAAAACCCGAAGGGTACGTAGTTAAATTATAGATAGAGGTGGAGCTAGCTTATATGTTATAGAATTTAGATGAATTCAATAATTTTATTCGGATTTTGTATATTCAAAACTCCATGAAGATGCAAACGAGAAATTATATTACCAGTATAAAAATTTTATTTGTTCAAATGATAATTAGGTTCAAGATTAATTTAATCTATACTATATATTAATTCCATCAATATTATATTGAGTAGATCGGAATAAGATGCATTTCCTTATTCTTTTTATCAGTTTGATGAATTTGGCGTTTTCTTTAGTCTTATAGGTGTAAGCTCGATTGAAAATAAAAATTCACTTACACGAAATTTAATCTCTAATTTTTTATACTATTGAAATTAACAAGAAAAAAGGTCTCTATTGTCGTAAAATAAAAACATTTGCATATAAAAAACAAATAGTTTCTCACCTAAAATAATCCTTAATTGACTAGCGAGCTTCGCTCAACGGATAATATAAGATAAAATGGCTAGAGCTCCTCTCCTAATATTTAAATGACATTCGCTTCTTTAAAAATATATTAAGAAATTTGTGAAATATCAATAAATATTTGATTATGAACTCATACTTATTGTCATCTATAACTCAAGGTTAACGTAGAAATTAATAAACTTCAAATTCTTAATCTATCTATAATTAAAAAAAAATGATTATAATGCATAACATATGCTGTTTCTTACGTTCTCAATTATTGTCGAAAATATTTGTTTTTTTCTAATGAGAAAGCGTTTCAATTTCCAGCAAAGACTGAGTAGAATATTAGTATTACTTTTGCATATTAAACAAAAACAAATATATTTAGCTAAATTTGGTAACACAGCTTTATATATTTTTGAATGGGTGCTGATTTCTCTCTTTTATGTATGTGATCTTCAAGTAATATCTCCAAATGTGCATTGACATGCTCCATCTATTCTTGTATTAATTGAATTTGTGAGGCAATATATTACTAAAAAAATACATTTAAGTACATAATTTGAATTATACTTTTCACTATTGTCCTTTGTGAAATCATAAAAATATAATTTCGTAAATAGTGCAATTTATCTCCTAAAAAAATATCAAGAAAGGACAAATATGAAAAAAAATTTAAACATCCAACTTGAACTTTGAATAATTTAATTACTCAACAATAAAAAAAAATCAAAAATTCAGTTAATATGAAATAAAGGGAGTAGCTATTTAAAATAATGCTATTTTAATCTTTTTACTTGTAAATTTTTTATATAGTGTCTAGTGATCACGTTAGATCTCAATTTATATAGAGTAAAACTCATTGAAGAAGAAAATGCCCCTATCAATATGTTTTTCATATTTAATACTCCAATCCAAAAGTTCTACTATAATTTTGTTCTGCTGACTAAGGTTTACTATATTTGTAAAAATATCTACCAATGTTTGTTTATAGTACTATCAAGTTGATGATCTTTATTCTTCAATGTTTTCTTAATTGGCGGAATGACCTGAGAGACCCCTGTACTCGATTCCGTTTGTCAGTTGAACCCTCATACTCATCATTTTGCCAATTAGACCCTTAAATCGATCAGAACACAACATTTTAAGCCCTTTTCTCCTCCGGTCAGTGTGCGTGTAATGGACGTGATTACACGTGGAATTCCACATCATTTTTTAGTGCCACGTACAAAATTAAGTGCTAAAAAAAATAAAAAATCAAATAGATCATTTACAAATTCACAATACCCATTTATTATTTTTTAAGCTTTTTCAAGCTTATCAATGGAGTTTTAAAATTTTCAATAGTCAAAATCATCCTTCACATTATCCACATCTCCTCGTTGAAACCATCTAACAAAATAATGATACTAATATTTTTCAAACCTAACAAATGAAAATTTTAGAAGAAGTTGAGGCTATTGATTTGTATAAAAAAAAAAGAAGAAGAAGAGGCGGAGAAGAGTGAATGTGGGGCTGGAGAAAGAAGAAAGTTGACGGCTGTGGTGAGGGGTAGAAGAGAGAGGGCTGGTGGAGAAGAAGAAAGTTGTGGGATGGGTGGGTGAGTGGGTGAAGGAGGGTTGAAGAAGATAGATCTTATTTTTTAATTTTGTTAAATTGATTTTTTTAAAAGTAAAATTTTGTTTTAACTCGCTTTCAAGCGCGTGTAATCACACATATTTCTAACTCACCAATATTAATGTCACATAAGCTCGGTCAATGGTCAAAGGAGTTTAAAATATTGTGTTCTGATGCAATTAAAGGTTTGGTTGGCAAAGTGATGAGTAGGAGGATTCAATTGACAAACGGAGCCAAATACAGGGGTCTCCCAGATCATTCTGCCTTCTTAATTTATAAATGAGCTTCAATAAATTCATACTACAACAAAGCGTACGTGCTTTTTCTAATAATGTTTTATTATTTAGCTTGCAAGACCTAAATTATTTGTCAAGAATACTAAAAATATTCGCCACAATTTATATTATTTTTTCACATTACTAAAGTTATTCATTTATCAATTTATAGAATCAAGATATAATTAATTAGTTATTATTATTATTATTATTTTTATTTTGTCCTTAAAACTAATTCTTTTAAAAGTGTAAATCGTATCGATCACGTGCATGAATATCGTAAAGTTTCAAAGGAATTCCTCCATTGTTTAGTTTTTTCATGAATACATTTAGTCAGAAGAGAATATGAATAAAATTAGTAAAAAATGTTAATTCTTATTTCTGATTTCTTAAATAGTTGGTAAAGATAAAATAGTCAAAGTAATATGAGAAAGTGGTCAAAGTAATTTGAGAAAGTAATCAAAGTATTTAGATTTTCATAACTAAATGTAGAACACAATTTATTTAATATGAGAAAAGAAGGAAAGTAGCATTTAAATTTCCATGACTACATTTAAAACAAAATTTAATGCTGGTAAATTGAATTATGGTAACAAAAATGAAGGATAAGAATGAGAGAATTTTCTCCTTGTCTATTTAAAGAGCTTCTATTGAAACCTAAATTAAAATGGATGATTGTGTGGCTAATTTTCTTGAAGATATAGTGAAGGAGATTCTGTTGAGGTGTCCTGTAAAGTCGTTATTGTGATTCAAATGTGTCCACAAGAACTGGTATGCTCTATTCAAAACCCCTAACTTCGTTCAACAACACTTGAACTGTAGCAAGAATAATCCCCCACAACTCCTGCTTTATAATACTGGTAACTATGGTGATCGTTATGACTCTCGTTCCCTAACTTTGATTTCTGAAGAAAATCCCCAAACGTTTAAAGGTATGGCATACCTTTTAGGTTCTGTGATCGACTTGTTTTTAATGTTTGGAGTAATTGATCATGTACATTCGTGTGCATTGTGGAATCCTGCTACTAGGGAGGTGAGACTCCTCCATCTCCCTCCACCAATGATCAATGATCGCCCTGTGTTCGGGTTAGGAGTAGACCTTTTGACTAATGACTATAAAGTGGTTTGCTATTTGTGTGAAAATTCAGCAGCGGTCTATTCATGTTCCAGGGACTCATGGAGAATTTTCAAACATAGAATCCCCTTCTTTACAGGCGTAAAACAAACATTTGGTACTGCTTATTCTAATGGAGTTTATTACTGGCTGCTAAGAGGCCATCATAGTTACTACACAGTTCTTTTATTCGACTTTGGGAGTGAAATGTTTGAGGGGATTGAAGGGCCACATATTCATACTTATGTATTTGGTTTGATGTTGGTTGATGATTCTATTGCCATCTTGAGTTTGAACGACCTTAATATGTCTGATTATGCTATATGGGTAATGATCCAACCAGGGGTTTGGAGCAAACTTGTTACCTTTCAATGCTTCCCATTTATTAAGTCTTGTTATGATAGCTCTCTCATTTTGGCAACTAGAACTTCTCGACTGATCTCCTATAATGTTCGAACTAACAAGTTGAAGGATCTTGCATTTCAACGTTCAGGCTTGGGAAATCATGCAAAAGCTAGTGGCTGTGGAGTATTTTATTATAATGAGAGTTTAGTCACAATTAAACAACGAGATGATGGAGAATTGGACCATTAATCGAGCTTCTGAACGAGTACAGAAGATCAAATGATATGCGACCTAATCATTTATTTGTGAAGTATAAGCATGTTTACTTAATGTTATAACTCTATTGTATGCATAAAGTGTTTGTATTTGAGCTTATAAGTATGTAAAATTACTTGAGCAAATGATATATAACACATTTCATTAAAGTTTTTTTCCTTTCAAGTTGAAGCATATATATTATTAATAATGTCCAACTTGGTATAATTAAGGGTATTTTACTCTAGTTTCATTTAAAGCTTTGTGAATATATCACCTAATTTCTCTCTTGTCTTCATATAGCAAGTAGAAATTATGTTCTTGAATCTTCTTATGAATAAAGTGATAGTCAACCTCATTCGTTAATTGGAACAAGAGACATTTCCTTCTTCTCTTCATTAGTTGATGGACTTGACTTTTTCTTTAGTCTGATAGGTGTAAGCTCGATCGAAAATAAAATTCTCTCACACGAAATTCAATCCCTAATATTCCTTGAATAGGCAAGATTTGTTTTATATACTGTATGTATACTATTATCTGTATAGTGTCCAATGATCACATTGGATCTCAATTTATGTCGAGTAAAGCTCATTGAAGAAGAGAATGTACCCCTATCAATATATTTTTCATATCTAATGGTCGAACTCAAAATTTCTATTACAATTTTGTTCCTCCACTACAATGTTGCTTTTTACTATATTAATTAAAGACATCTATCAATGTTTGTTTATAGTACTATCAAGACAATGATTTTTATTCTTCAATGTTGTCTTAATTTATACACGAGCTTCAACAAATTCATATTACAATAAAGCGTATACACTTCTAATAACTTTTTTTTTTTATTTAGCTTGCACAATCTAAATTATTTGTCAAGGTTACTAAAAATATTCGTCACAATTTATATTATCTTTTTCTTACTCCCTCCGTCCAATATTATTTTTCCAGATTACTAAAAATATTTATTTATCAATTTGTAAAATCAAGACATAAATAATTAAATATTATTTTTTCTATTTTGCCCTTAAAATTAGTTATTTTTAAATGTGTACACCGTATTGATCAAGTGCATCACATTGTGAAGTTTCAAAAGAATTCCTCCATTATTATTTTTTCCACGTATGCATTTAAAACCGATTTGGATTGACTTAAAAAAAAAAGTAGTTTTTAAGTCAAAAAATAAAAAAGTCAAACTTAAATGACATTTAAGTCTAAAAATAAAAAGTAGGGATAGTCCTGCTTTTGTTTTTCTTAAAAACTTTTTAAAGTCATTTTAAACTTATTTAAATTATTTTTAACTTTGTCAACACTCCTAAAATCTAAAAATGATTTAAACATACGTTTGACCAACTTTTAAGTCAATCCAAACAGACTCTTAGTAAAAAAATACATATATAGATAAAACTAGTACAAATATTAATTCTTATTGATGATTTCTTAAACGACTGCTAAAGGGAAGTAGTCAAAGTGATATTAGAAAGTAGTCAAAGTATTTGGATTTTGGAACATAAAATTTAAATTGAGTAATAAGGAAAGTAGTAAATAGATTTCCATACCTTAATACAGAATAAAATTTAATATGAGAAATGTAGTCAAAGTATCATTAGAAAGTAGTCAAAGTAATTAGATTTCCATGATTAAATATGGAACAAAATTTAAATTGAGTAAGAAGGAAAGTAGTATTTAGATTTCCATGATTAAATTTGGAACAAAATTTGAATTGAGTAAGAAGGAATGTAGTATTAATTAGATTTCCATGACTAAATAGAGAATAAAATTTAATATGAGAAATGTAGTCAAAGTATTTTGGATTTGCATGACTAAAGGTAGTATAACATTTAATGGTGGTAAAATGAATTATGGTAATAGAAATGTAGGATAAGAATGGGGGAATTTCTTTCTTGTCTATTTAAAGAAGAAGCAATATTGCTTTTGTTGAAACCTCAAAATGGATGATTGTGTGGTTTATTTCCCTGAAGGTATACAAATGGATATTCTGTTGAGATGTCCAGTGAAGTCATTGTTGCGCTTCAAATGTGTCAGCAAGAGCTGGTATGCTCTTATAAAAAACCCTAAATTCGCTCAACAACACTTGAAGAATGGAAGCCCCCCACAACTCCTCACCTATACGGTTGGTACCTCTGATGATGCTGGTCAAGATTCTCGTTCCATCACTTTGATTTCTGAAGAAAATCCACAAACGTTCAAAGGTATGACACACCTCATAGGTTCTGTGGACGGCTTGTTTTTAATGTACAAAACAATTGATACTGTGATTTCGTGTGCATTGTGGAATCCTGCTACTAGAGAGGTGAGATCCCTCCATCTCCCACTCCCTGCACCCATAATATATGATGTCCCTGTGTTGGGGTTCGGGTTGGACCCCTTGACTAATGACTATAAAGTTGTTTACTTTCATTGCGATTGTTGGCATAAATATACAACATCAATCTATTCCTGTTCTAGGGGCTCATGGAGAATTTTTAAACCTAAAGAATCACTACCCTTCTACACAGACGTGAAAAACACATTTGGTACTGCTTATTTGAATGGAGCGTATTACTGGCTGCTAAGAGGGGGCAACCATTGTAATTACACCATTCTTTCATTCAAATTTGGAAGTGAGATGTTTGAAGAGATCGAAGGGCCAGATGGAAACGTTGTATATACTTTTGCGTTGGGTTTGATGTTGATTGATGATTCCATTGCCATCTTGAACTATAACCCATGTAGTATGCTTGCTTATGATATTTGGGCTTTGATCCAACCAGGGGTCTGGAACAAAATTGTGACCTTTCAACTCTTCACACCGATTAAGTCTTTCTATGATAGCTATCTCATTTCGGTAGTTAAAGCTTCTCAACTGGTCTCTTATAATGTTCGGACTAATAAGATGATGTATCTTGGATTTCAACATTCGGGCTTGAGTAAACATCCAACATTTGGTGGTTGTGGGGTTACTTATTATAAGGAGAGCTTAGTAACAATCAAACAACAAGAGGATGGAGAGCCGGACCATTAATTGAGATTTTAAACGAGTACAACAAATAATATGTGACCTAATCATTTAATTGTTTTAAGTATGTAATTGAACTTATATGTTCACACAATTTCATAGTACTTGGTTTTGGTCTTTCAAAAGCTGATTATATGTGGCCTCAACTTGTTCTATAGAAAGACTCTTCCTTTTGTGATGCTTTATAAAGTTTTGATTTCAAATTTAGTTTGATTTTCTTATTGTTACACTGAGTATCCAGCAAAATGAAAGTGGTGTAAAAGTAATATCCATAGGGAGCATTATTATTGCAAGTGTGAAGAACTCAAATATTCATTGATACAAGTTATATTTAATACACAAACTAATATAGGCTAATATATACATGTTTGACATAACCATTAGAGTGATGCAATTGTATTCATTAACTTGTATCAATTGATACAATTGGTAATCTTCTTGTTTTTCCTACGTATTCATTCGAATATTTGGCAGAATACAATTGATACAACAAGAGAGCGAGATAGAAAGGTGAGAGAGGGGGACATAGGAGAGAGATTTACGGTAAAACTTTAATTATAGTTATATTTGATAATATTTTAAAACTATAGCTAAATATAGTAGATATAGTAGTTAAATTTGCTAGGTTATGTGAAAATTTCATATATGCTACAAATGTCGAAACCAAAAACTCCAAGAATAATTCATCATTATCAAAATAATTTTCTTTCGGCTCGAATCTTGAATGTTGGTCTTTCTTCAACCAATTTTTAACCCCATTGGGCAGGGTCATCCTTTTTTATAAAAATAAAATAAATTAAAATGGGGTTCAACATTGGCCCTACCTTGTTTTATTTGAAATAATTACAAGAAATAGGAACATAAAACCGAAAACCTCCCTGAGTAATACCAAAAAACTAGAATAGATTACATATATAAAACTAGAGAGTAAATTTGCACATGATATGGTTAAGAAGGTTAACAAGTGATCTTTTTAAATTAAAAATATATTTCTTTTTATAAATATTTTGATAAAGTTTTTCGTCATAAGTTAATTTGAACTATCTATCAGTCAATTTTTTCGATGGATTGAATTAAGCGGATCATGTTCTCATGGGCTACATATATCTCAACAATCTTTTTGAGTTTCCAAGGAGGTTTTTGTTAAGATCGAAATAATCAAGTGTTACGTAAAAACTAGCAAAACAAATCTTTTCCTATAAGAGAAAGAACTAGCTAAATATGAAAAAATTGTGTTAGGATGATCAGCTTGCATATTCTTTGGCAAAATGAAGTTCAATAATAAGCAGAAAGTCATTTTGAGTACTGTTTATGTATTTCTCTTTTTCTCGTAAGTCCTATGAATATGAACATTATTAAGAAACTTACTTTATTGTAGAAGCCATCATTATTTATTAAATATATTACCATAACAACATGCTAACCATTCGAATGTCTCTTTTTTTTTTCTTTCACTTTTTTTATTATTATTAGGATGTGTACATTCCATCATTGTACCAAAATATTACTATTATGGTATTATTTGTTCGAAAGGAATCAAAAGTATATTATGATAATAGTTTGGATTGGAGTAGGGCCGGCTCTATGCTTATATGAATAAGGCATTGGCCTTAGGCCCCCAACTTTAGGGGGCCTCAATTTTTTGTCAATAATAAATTATGTATATGTTAATTTTTTTTATAGAAAAGATTAATTATTTATGATAAAATATGTTTTTTAAAATAAAAATTATTATTTTATTCTCTTTAATCTCATTTAAATAGAAGAAATCAAGAAAAAATGTTTTATTTTCTTACACTCTCTACGCTAATATTTACAATATTTTATTCTTTTAACTCCTTTTACGCTCCCTTTTTTAATTTTTGATAAGTTAGAGTAATACTCTATCAAAAATATGAATCAATAGTCGAAATGTGTTGAGCAAAGTGAATTGTAATTTTTTTTTCTATTTCTTCTTAGATTTTCAACCATTACAACAAGCATAGTGAAATGTGAGGTATACAAAATTATCATCTTCTTGAATCAAATTCTATGTTAACAATTCATATAATAATTGCCCGAGTAAGAAGATGTTTTTCAACGTTGAATTGATAAAATCTTATCTGAAGCTAATAATTGAAAGAGAAATCGAATAAATCATTTATAGAAAAAATATTAAGTATACTTTGCATTTAAAAATGTAAGTTTTTAAAAATAATAATAATTAATGCATATGAAGTTTATTTAGATTTTAGGCCTCTAGTTGAAATTTCACTTTAGGCCTCTGATTGCATTGACCCGCACTCATTGGTCCTCTTGACTAATGACTATAAAGTGATTTACTTTCATTGTTAATCATTTGTATGAATATTATGCATCGGTTTATTCATGTTCTAGGGATTCATCATGGAGAATTTTCAAACCTAAAATCCCCTTCTTTACCAATGTAAACCATGCATTTGGTACTGCTTATTCGAATAGAGCATATTACTGGCTGCTAATGGGAGTAACTACACCATTCTTTAATTTATTCGATTTTGGGAGTGAAATGTTTAAAGAGATTGAAGGATCAGATCGTCAATCTGTTCATACTCATGTGTTGATTGATGATTCCATTGCCATCTTGAACTTGAACCCACGTAATATGTTTACTTATGATATATATATATATATATATAAAATAAGGCCATGCACTTAATCGGATTAATTAACTTGTCCTCTTGACTTTCTTAACATAAATGGCCTACGTACATACAAATAATAATATTTGACAAACATCGATCGATCACTACAAGCAAGACTATATTATTTTTGTAATATAATTAATTACGTTTTGGAATCAAGATGGCCGGCTTAATACACAAGCCGTTAATTAAGGCAAGTGTTTAGATCCTAAATTTTATGGAGACCAATTTTTCAATAGCTACTAAAAGTAAAGTTATAATTATAGATCTTTTTACGTTTAAAATTATTGAACTAAGCTAAGAATAAAATAAAATGTTCATTGTAGTAGTTTCATATACTCATCAAACTATTCCAAGAAATTAAACATTAGTGTCCAATAAATTTGAGTTTAATTAGCAAGTTAGACGAAATGATGAGATTATCCTTTATCATGTTGAGCTTCCATTAATTTCCTTTTACTTTAAATATATACCTCTCATACATATTTAACATCAATATCATGATTTTGAAATATTTTTATATTTTTACTAATTGATATGAAATGCACATGTGGTACACGAGATGCATATATGACATGATCAAATGTTAAAGTAAACCGCTTTACAGAGTTAAAGTAAACTGCTTCAAGTAAAAACTCAAACTAATGGCTAATGCTCAATTTACAGAGTTCTAATGAAAATTAGGTAGAACATCTCGATTGATTTCAAATTCTACTTATACAAATAAAGCTTTTATCATAATTTAATTATTTTTTGAAATATTTCATCAACAATTAAATTGTGTAATTTAAAATTTTCTTCAACTGCTTAATTTTGATCTAGCATGAAAATGTTGAGTTTTTAAATGTACCATCTTTATTCATAATTGTAGAAGCCATCATTATTCATTAAATGTACCACCATAACAACATGCTAACCATTCGAATGTTTTTTTCTCCTTCACTTTTTTTATTATTATTACGATGTGTGTACATTCCATCATTGTACCAAAATATTAGTATTATGGTATTATTTGTTTGAAGGAATCAAAACTCCTTTTATATTTAAAGTATAATATGATGATATATAATATGACGTAATATGATGATGATATAAATAATATGCTATAATAATTATTTAATATTTAATTAAATATATATATTTAAAGATACAAAATACAGAGTGGCAATGACAGTATCCATCACTATTTTTCTTAGGTGATAGACAAAAGTACTAACTTTTTTCTTATTCCCTTAGCAGCCACAAAAGTACTAATATTTTTCTTATATCCCTAGCAGCCACAAAATACTAAACTTTTTTTCTTAGAACCCTCACGGGTGCTAGTAAATAGGCGGGTTGGATTAAAATTGAGCGGATTGAAAACAGGTTAATATAAAATGAGTAATAATTAAAAATGGATTGAATAACAAATGGATTTGGTAAAATACATGTTTGACACATATTTTCATGTGTAAATAGTGTTTTAATTTTCTTTTTTTTTAAGATGAAAAATGTTGAAAATATTCATTTAGTTTTATGATTAGTTTTATTGTATCATAAACCTAAACCCGACACCCAATGCGGCACCTGACCCCGACTCCCCATTTGGGACCCGACTTCCTTCTCGGGATTCCACTCCGACTTGGGAACCGACATCCGAATTGGGATTCGACCTCGACACCTGAATCGAGATCCGACCCCAACAACCGACCCGGAACGAACTTCCAAATCGGGATTCAACTCCGGGACCCAAACTCGACACCTAATTTGGGACCTGACCTCGACTCTGGACCCAAAATCTGACTCCTGACTCGGAACCCGACATTTGAACAGGGCTTAATCCTGACTCCGACACTGACACCTGATGACTGATCCAGGACTCGATCCTTAGCAGCCACAAAAGTACTACGTAATTTCTTTCTTATAACCCTGACCATTACTCTCTAATTTGTTGTAAGATGCCATCTGATTTTGTAAAAGAAATGTGTGCCTGTTACATCCTTTCTAAGAAAAACTATATGGTAAATTAAGAGTGTTAGATTATCAGATAGAGAATCACTTTAATATCATCTTTTCTTGTTATTTAACTAACGTACTAGAGTTTAATATATGCCAAAAGTAGATAACTTCATTACTACTGAACTTTAGTTATTAAAATATTCTGGTTTTCATATAAAATTGTAAAGCTTTTATGTGCATAATGGCATTTCCATTATTGAGTCCAATAATGTAACTTAGTTTATTCTCAGTACATATATAAATTGTTATAATGCAGCACAACTTAAGTCACAAGAATAATTTGAAGTATTGTTCTTAGCCTTTATTACTCGAAAGTTATGGCGAGTCGTAGTTTGTTCCCCTGCCTTACTGTTTTGTTCTGTGTGATGAGTATTCTGGCTCCCTTTAGTGATGGTCAGCTTGATTATAGTTACTATGAGAGAGCATGTCCGAGCTTGCATAGGATTGTTCGTTGGAATGTTTGGGAAGCACTCCGTAGTGACTCAAGAATAGCTGCATCCCTCCTTCGTTTGCACTTCCATGACTGTTTTGTTAATGTAAGTAGTAAGTACAACATCTTATTTCATTTGTTTGATAATCATTTTCATGATCAATTTATGGTTATGATTTTGATAGGGTTGTGATGGATCCGTGTTGCTTGATGACACGTACTATTTCAAGGGCGAGAAGAATGCTGCACCAAACCGCAATTCAGTCAGAGGATATGAGACGATTGATATCATAAAAGCACACGTTGAAAGAGCTTGCCCGTTAACTGTATCTTGTGTGGATATATTAACTCTTGCAGCTAGAGAAGTTGTTGTCATGGTAAGTAACAGATGAGTTGTTGTAATGCTTGGAAATGATTAAACCAAATACGATAAATTTTCCTTTCTTGCTTTACAGGCAGGAGGACCATTTTGGCCTGTTTTACTTGGTCGACGAGATGGACTATCTGCCAATGAGAAAGCAGCAAATGAACAATTACCTTCGCCATTTGAGCCTCTGGATAAAATCGTGGCCAAGTTTTCCGATAAAGGTCTTGATCTAAGGGATTTAGTAGTTCTTTCAGGTATCTTTAGTAAAATTCATAAGTTTTCCTTAGTTTAGGCGTGGCCGTCCTGCATTCTTCTTAATGAAAGTTCTGACTCTGCAACTTATACAGGAGCACACACAATTGGTTTTGCTCAATGTTTCACATTCAAGGGGAGACTTTTCAACTATCAAGACTCAGGAAAGCCAGATCCAAATCTCGATTCTTCAATGTTGTCGAAATTGCAATGCACTTGTCCTGACACGGATGAATCCAACACCACACTTACTCCTTTAGACATACAATCTGTTACGAGATTTGACAATGCGTATTACAGAAACCTTATGAACAACTCAGGACTACTTGAATCAGATCAAGCTCTAATGTCAAATTCTCAGACAGCTGATATGGTCAAATCTTACAGCTTGTACCCTCATCTTTTCTACAAAGATTTTGCTGCATCGATGGTAAAATTAGGAAATGTTGGAGTCCTCACGGGACGAACTGGACAAATTAGGGAAATATGTGGCTCTGTAAGTAATAGAATGTTTCTGTCAAGTATGTTTAGTCTTAGTGTTAGACAAAGTTTATCAACTGTGCTTGCTTCAGTATGCATGTTTTTACTAGTAATAGTTTAACTCGACATCAAATGATGTCGTACAAGTAGAGATTTGTGGTTACTACTCATTTCGGTCCAAAATAAATGAATTAAGGACTGGTAATTTGTTAATATCACCATTTGCTTCTGAAAAATTTATTCGATTTTGATGTTTGACACTACGATGATGGCTAATTTCCTGAAAAACCACGAGAGCGATAACAAGAAGACTAAATAGGGACACGTGACACAATCTTATTCGTCGGTCCGATATTTAATAAATGTCGGGTCGGTCGATACGATTATGATATGTGTATATCCGTTAGTATAAAGGGTATATATGCTCTAGTTTTTGGACAGCAGGAGCATCGATATCCCAAAAGTATGACGGAGGGTGTCTGCATACCATTTACAATAGTTCGGATATATTAGTCCTTTTTCCCTTTTATTTAATACTAGTTTCTGGGTACGCGCGCCGCGCGTGTAGCCAAGTTTACCAATTACTATAAGTTTATAGTATATGCCAATTGTGCTCCATGTAAGTCCTTAGATATCTTATTATAATGTTTGACTTGTAAATGTTAAGTATTTATAGAATTTATGTTGCAGTAAAAAGTATAAATGATGGTGGATATAGGAAGATTTTTTACCAATTAGTGTTACACATATAATTGTTAGAGTAAGAGTGTTTGTTTGAAAATTAAAATAGTTATCTAATTCTATATGGATCATTGATAATGAACTTTATACTTTTAGATCTCTTTATTATTAATTAAAAGAGGCAATATATTAATTCATGAGATAATGAACTAATTATAAATGTATGTATAGTCATTCAACATATTTGCCAAATATTTCATATTATCCATGTAAAACAATCTGGCATATAATAAAATATCTAATCTTTCATTGAGATAATTTTTAATTTCATTTGGAAATAAGAAATATAATATTGTACATGTTCCACGCCAATAATTATATAAAATCTAATAAGTAATATCTATTTACTTGTAATCTAGACACAAATTTCTTTATATAAGCAAAGAACATATTTAACTAAAAAGGAATAAGAAAATAATACATTATAAAAGAACATTTAAAACTAATACAAAAATCACTTACAAAAAATGGTCATCACTATAAGCACTTTACATAAAATAGTACAAATAATTCATTATTTTGTTGTAATTCATACAACATGATTAAAAAAATATTGTTTTCTGCCAAACATTCTTTACAATTAATTATCAATCAACCATAGCGCTTATGATCCAAATACAACAATAATGCTATTGCCCTTAACATTTCTACAAAGAATGATGCCAACTTTTCTTTTGCGGTTTATGACTATGACCAGAAAGGATACCAAAAAAGAAGAAAGAAATGATATACCAAAGATGAGAAAATAGATCTTAATTTATAAGAGAGTATTGCCATTAACATACTTTAATAAGAAGATCAAACATGAGATTTGTAAATTCATTTCCCTTTCTAGGTGACTTTAGATAGGAAAAACTTAGGTGAGGGGAGATGAAAGGAAAAAAATAAAAGAGGTCCATCAGTTTCCTACGTAATTATGTAATGTTTGGTCTTCACCTTAATTCATTGAACAATTTAATTAGAAGTCTTTTTGTCTTCTTGATAATAATTACTTATAACAATTTAATATTAATTCACCATACAACATGAATAAATTGTAATCGAAAGAATTTGATAAATTTGATATTGGCTTAATGTGTAACTCTCCCTTGTATTAATTAAAATTTACTATTTAATATTTAATTAAAAATTTATTAGATAATTAATAGTATTTGTATTTGATATAGGGACAAAATGGTAATTTAACTTTTGCCTAACATTCTTCCCACTTTTAGTATAAATATGAAATATGATAATATAATAATAATATATAATATGATATATGATATGATGATTAGATTATAGTATACATATAGATTATAGATGATAAATATTACTCTTAAATTAGATATTTAATTAGGAATTAATCTAAGGAAGTGCAAAAATCGTTAACATTTTTATTAAAATGATACAATTTAATATTTGAATTAAATAGTTAAATGTTTTTATAACATTTTAATTTATAGTAGGGGTAAAATTGCAATTCAAATTTTAGCTTTTTTTGTTCCCACTTATAGTAATACTAGTCTCTAGACACGTGCATTGCATGTGTGTCCTGTGTTAATTAGTACAAAAAAATTAAATGATATAGATGCTACTAAAACTTGCAAGTAATTTTGAGCAACTAAATTGTGAAAGAGAAGTATAATTGTTTGTAGTTATACACAATCTATTGAATTGGTATATGTGATATTTTTCTTATATAGTTCTAATATATCTTATACTTAGTACAACATGTCCCTTATTGTTTTTTTAATATTTCAACAACAAATAGTTTATATGTGACATAAGTAACGTTGATTATGGTTTGCAAGTGTTTCACACATCTTAA
This sequence comes from Solanum tuberosum, assembly GCF_000226075.1. Lineage (NCBI taxonomy): Eukaryota > Viridiplantae > Streptophyta > Magnoliopsida > Solanales > Solanaceae > Solanum > Solanum tuberosum. Next base: position 227,921 of record NW_006238958.1, read on the forward strand.
AGTTTGTATCTTGTGTAAGAAACTGTAACCTCCTTTTTATAGACACATGCATATCAAAAATTTTCTGGGGTGTTACAGTTTTAGTCTTGTTGGATCATTTGATTTTAATTTTAGTTTGTAACGGTAGGCTAGCTTTTGCAAGTTTCTAAAGGTCTGTAATTTGATTAACATTAAAAAATTTCATAATATGTTTTGACAATGACATGTAATTTTAGCTTTCGTACTACATTTGCTCTTATTGATACAATTTCTCATCATCTTTCTTGTTTCACTATATCAAAGTAGTTAGAGAAGTGAGAAATCATATATTATTTTAGGAATATTTTCTTATTGAATAAATTAAAACCAAACCGATAACGATCAAAAATCAATAAACCGAAAACTAATAAAAAATATCTTATTAATTTGTTATTAGATTAGCATATTTAAAAACCGAAAACCAAGAACTCAACTGCATTCAGTTTCAAGTCGATTACTCAGATAGTTACTGATATATGAGTAAATTTAGTAAAATGTAATACAAATCATTTGATTATAACAGCTCAAAGAAACACATCAACAGTTGAGGACAATTTTCATATCAGTGACAACTTCTGCAATTATATTGTGAAATGCAACTTGTATAGGAAAATGGAGGAAAGCAAAATCTAAGTCGAAGGAACAAAATTTTAGGCCATCCCAGAGGTAACCAAAACTGCTTCGAACATTCAAGAACCATTTCCCTGACGAGATGATCTGTGGTGCCGCTCTTTTTTGAAACGCAATTGCTCTGGATCAAACCCGCCTTCCTCAGCTCCATAGACAGCCCAAGATGGTGTTGGTGTCATGTAATCTTTACTTGTAAAGGGCCTTCCAGAAGCTACCTGTAGCGCCATATGTGTAAAAAACATTGATTACGCTATTGGAAAAGGAATGGTATAGTTATAATTTACTTAACTGAACTCTTACGCACTGAATTTTGAAATCAAATCAACTAGTAGAAGAGAAGAGGGAGGGGAAAGGAAAAAAGTGAGGGGGAGAACTTACGTTCCACAATAAGTGACACCTTTGATTTCAATGAAATCGGGTTTTCCAATGCTGAATAGGCTAGAATATGCATCCACATCTTCTGTGTTCCACCCTTTAACGAGTGTCAAACGATAGACAGTTCTTTGCTCCTTCTCCTTGAGAGCTCTCAAGGAAATCCTAATGAAATCAGAAATAACACAAACCAATAGTGAGCAGTCTGAATGGAAGAAAACAAACATGAAAAAACAGAGAAAATATGGCAAATTTTGATTTTGTTTCCTGTGGCCGATGAATCTTTTTTAGCACTGATGTAAAAGTAAACATTTAAAACTTTCCTCTCACTGCTATATCACAAAAACAGCAGTTTGAGACACGCTGCTATAATTCACTAGTTTACAGCTGACAACTCTAACAGCAGTTTGAGATTACGCTATTTTAATTTTTTTGATTGAATCTGACAAATATCTTTATATTCAAGACACTTAGAAGAAATCGCTCCCAGAAGTCTCCAAATAGTGGTCTGTCAATTGCTTTTAAGCTGTCCTTTGTACCAGCATCTACGCTGACATACAACTATACATTTAAAGATGAAGCGAGAATTAGATATGGAATTTGGATATTGACATACTTAAAAGATTGATAAAGAAAGACGAATACAGCCTAGTAAAATCAATTTCTCAGACAAACGCTCAGCTTTAACACCTGCAAGGGTGAGATATTCTGGTCAATAACCACTACAAGCAAGAAAGTGGAAGGACATCTATTTTTTTTTTTTAATAAAGAAAATGCATATGTAAGGTGGAAAGGACATCAATTTTATCCAGACAGATTAAAAAAATTGTGAAAATTCTGTATCCACTTCTACATTTCATGTCCTTAAGGAGTAGAGTAAGTAGGGAAGATGCGGAATGGAGAACCAACAGTTAGCAGTATCAGTTTTACCATTTTTTATTCGGAAATCGGAAGGACCTTGCATCAAAATTAAACACAACTCAACCCAAGGTGCTGGACACAACAAAATGACCAAACAGAGACATGTTGAATACAATCACCAAATGATTTCAATCAAGCACATTATTTCTCATGTGGCATTGCTAAACTTCCCTACAAGTTCACACGGAAACATATATGTTCATGTGTACCAGAAAACAAACCTGGAACGCCTTTCATCAGTTTTATCATTTTGGTATGCAAATCTATAGCTGTGTTCACAATCTCAATAGGATCATCCATCTTCCACGTCCAGCTCTTCCCAACAGGATTTGTGTGATGTCTCCAACAAAAAACACATTTGTTTGCACATGCTAAACTAGGAGTGGCCTCCATGCACCTATGCAGTGGGTAAATGCAAATTCAGCTTTAAAATCAGCATACAAGGCTAGGAAGTCAATAAATACCAAGTTGACATCGTAGACTCCTCACCCCAACGCTATCTTCCCTGACAGTAAATCAAATGATAGTGCATAGGTTCTCTTCGATGCAGCAGGATACGAGACGACGTGACATACTACAATCACGTACAAAAGTGTTATCCTTCGTCTCGACAATACGAAACCTCTCAACAACTCTCGTTCTTTTATGGGATTCTATCGGGATAGGTAGGCCCAAGCCTTTTCCCTCCCCATTCCCTCTATAAGACCCTCTTTCTCTTATCCTCTCGAGAAAGAAGATAAGAAAGGATTTATTTTTTCTTTCATTTGAACGGGGTGATTACACGACATGACACATTTACAGATGCAACTTTGTAATGACATAATCATAAAGCTATCTGGAAGTCGAGGATTAGAGTAGACGATTAGTAGGCGATGATCAACATTGTTTGATTTCCTTATTAGTGTCATTCTTCTTCTTCTTCTTCTTCTTCTTCTTTTTCTTATTATTATTTGATTTTATTATTACAAGTTGTTTTTTTTGTTTCAATTGTCATGTTACTTGTTGCCGCTATTATTCTTCTCTCTGCTATATTATACAGGACTTCTTCACTACTAATTTATCTTCCTACTGATATTGATATGGTTTACTTGAATCGATTGCCTTATTGGATACCATCTCTCTTCATTTCATAACGTATAACCTCTATACCTTTATTATAATACAAAGGTAAGTTTGTAACTTGCGCATACTCCATTCTTTCTAGACTTCATTTATAGAATTACACTAATACGTAAATTCCCTCAATAAACCTATAATTTTGTTAAATATGTTATATATATGTGAAAAATATTACTAGTACTTATGTTTTGACAAATTTAAAGTACCAAAATTGTCCGGTTAGGGTTTAAGGAAAATAAATTATTCAATTCACACTACACCAAATTTGGTCTAAGGGCACATCAACTGCAGACAACGTTTAAAAAGTGTTGCCAAAAATACCTAAGGGAAGTAGGGAATGCTTTCAAGGCGTGACTTTTGTGTAGGGTTTTTGGCAACACTTTTAAAGTGTGCTCTTTGTAATTATTAGTTACACGTTCTAAGCGTTGTCAAATCGAAAAATAATTGACAACGCTTATTTATATATATGACAACACTTTTAAGTGTGCTATATTTAAAAATCTAAAAACAACACTTTACAAGTGTGCCCTATTAAAATTTTGGCTAAAATATTAATAGTCCCTGTTGACACCTAATTTTGACCGACCTTTAAATCTTTTGTGAAATGCTATTTGATTAAATACATATTTTCAAAATATATTTCAAATTTAAAATTTTAGTCGATTTTGTCTAAAATTAGATATTTTAGTACGCATGCTTTATAAAAATTATTGTAAATATTATTAAATTATTCACTTAAATTATTTTTATCGACATTTAAACTCGAAATAATAATTTTATTCAAATGTTTAAAATTCAAGTGATTTTAATTATATAAAAATATTATAATATTTGTAGTATCTTAATTGGATAGCATTTCTTTAAATTTTCTCTAAATCATTTAAAGTTTAACCTATTTTATTATAATTTCTTTCAATTCTAGCCTATTCAATTCTATTTGTATTTCATTTATAGCCACCCTTTCATTTTAATTCTAGCCAATTTCATTTCAATTTTGGCCATTTCCAACTCTCATATCATCCGTCCATTCCTTTAAATTAAATCCTAGCCGCTCATCTAAACTAATCCTACGGTTCAAATCGAATCATCAAATCCTTCCTTATTTCAATACTAAAATCCCCTCCACACCAGCGCCGCCCCACCCTTACTCCTCTCCATTTTGCTCCGGCAAGAGCAGCTGCCAGACCGCCGCCCAGCCTCCACCCCTCTCTCCCGTTCTCCTCCCTTTTCCGGCTCTCTTTCCCCGTCGCTCCCATTCTCTCTCTCTCTCCTCCTTGCTCCCTCTCGTCTCTCCAGTGAACGGCAGCGGCACCCAGCTGCTCCGACAATCACCGGCGAGCTCCGGACAGCAGCAGCTCGGGCGAAGGCGAACAACTGGCGAGATCTTTCTCTCCCCCTCGTCTCAGCTCCTCCATTCTCCAGCGAGCAAAGCAGTAGCAGCAACGAAACGAACCAGCAGCGAGCAGCGAGCAGCTCCGACTAAGCGAGAAGCTCCGGCGAGGCTCCAGATTCTGGAATTTTGCACAAGACGGGTTTCGACAGATCAGTCCAGGTTTGTCTTTGTTTAATTATTATTTGTCTTCTAAAAATAGCTTAAATTTGACTATGATTTTCTGCTATATTTTATGAATGTGTACTCAAAATCGATAATAGTTGTGAACCTTGTTTAAGCAAGAATCTTGTGTGACGCATGAACAATTGAGATTTTTTTTTTTTTTTAATTCATGTGCGTGTTATCATAATATATGTGGCGTGTTTAAATTAGATTCAGGTTAGTTCATGGCTTTGCTATCGATTTTTTTTTTATCATCATGCTTAAATACCTTTGAATTGATTATGTTTATTCATGATGTGAACTTGATTATGTTCGTGATTATGAACTATTTTGGCTCGAGTCTGATTCTGGGAATAATCAATATATTGCTTATATGATTTCAGATTCTTAACAGTTGGTATTTAATTACTTATGGTAATTTTAGTATGCTAATTGATTCTCATTATTAATTTAGGAAGATTGTTACTTGGTACTTATCTTATTAGTGAGCGAATTCCCTCTTTTCTCCAATCATTGGTGCTGCCTTCCTTTTGAAAATGATCTAAGTGAGTTTTACATTGTTGGGGGTACTTTCGATTTAATCTTTGCTTCACCATTTTTGTATAAGTTGAAGCTTTGACACTAAACCCATCAGCTTTCTTCCCCAATATATCCCTCCAAAAACCCTATCTGTAAAACCCAGAAGGCAATTGCAATCTCTCAACAAGGAGAACTCGGTAAGGGTTCGACTCGTTTTTTGTCTTTTTTTTCTTTCATCAAATCTCTATATTAAGCCCAGAATCTGTATCCTGTGTCATTTTTCAAACCAAATTGATTTTACATTTTATAAAAAAAATATTTTTTTCATCCATGTTGGATATAGATATATCTATTTAATGTCTATTGTATAAATCGAATGGGTAGGTTGAGAATTGGGATGCTTTGTTACTGATTGGAGGAATAATTGGGGCTTGCTCAAGTGGTTGAGCACCTTCACCATTGGTAATTGAGAGTTTGAATTACTTGGGTGAGTAAGTGAGAATACTATTGATCCTCCGTCGGTGGGGTGGGAAAAAAAATCAGTAATCATGTAATAGAGATGTTTATGACCCATAACTTTGCTGTGGAAAGTAATGTCTTTGCTGTGATTCTTTTGGTGTTGTAGAGGAATAATATTTCTTTAATCTCGTGCAGTTTTTTCTCTAATTCAATGGAGCTAGAGGATAGCGTTTTAAATTTCTCTGATGAAGACGAGAGCTTTGAGGATGATGAAGATGTTAAAATGAATGATATTGAGGAAGGAGAACTGGTTGAGAAGATTTCCAAGACTGGATTAGAGGAAACTGGTGGTGCATGTGCCAGCTCTGAAAATCCTCTTCCAGGCAAAAAAAATCGGAGACGCAGGAAGAACAAGGGGAAGAACAAACGAAAGAGAGTCTCTTCAGGTCCAATCACAGACATTAACAGGTTTGTTATGCTAATCATAGTTGTTATATTATGATGCGTACTACTTTTATTTCCATAGTGAAAGTGTTATTGTGCATGGACTAGGGGCATACAGTTGGATATACTCCCTCCGTCCCTATTTAGTTGTCCATATTTCCTTTTTTAGTTGTCCCTATTTAGTTGTCTATTTTGACAAATCAAGAAAGGACAACAAATTTTTTCCTATTATACCCTTATTTACACTTCTTGAAAATTTCTAAAAGTGTATGTTGTTTCCCTCCAATTTATTTCACTTGAATTCAAAGAGGTGGTTGTAATTTTGAAGTGAAAAGTTGTCATAAGGGTAAAATTGTAACTTCACTGTGCTAATCATTGTTGCCTTAATCTGTGTGCCATTTCTAAAGTGGACAACTAAAAAGGGACGGAGGGAGTAATTAACAAGATGATTGCCTTAGAGTAATCAAGGGAAGATAGTTGTCTTGGATACCATATGACTGATGCATAGGTTTATTTGCTTTGTTACCCGGTTAATATTCGTTCCTTTGGTTTGGGAAGTGAACTCATGGAATTTTATATTGCCATCTACCACTCTGTTGCTGTTGTGTCAAAGGTTAACACTTTGGTCTAAGTTGCTTCAGTTTGTATACCCTTGTCTGTTACACGAATTTGCATCTTTTTCTTTGTAGTATTAAGGCTCTGAATTTTCTGTCTTTGAATTTTTTACTTTAGATTTGTTTTGGATGTCGGAAGACGCTTGAAAGAGAGGAAATCTTATCTTATATGGAATGCAGTTGGTTGTCTCGGCCTATCTGCTTTGAGTGATCTTGTCAAAGAGGTATGCCTTTTGTTCTACACGCTTGTTTTCTTGAATGATGATTTTTGCTTGTCAATTTCGTTGATGGTTTTACTGATAAACTTAATTTTGCATTTAGAAAATAGTGCCTAGCATAATCCAATGTGGGACTTTTCGGGGTGATCCGGATTTTAATTTGAAGGCTGTGATTAGTCCAAAGGGCGAGTCACAGACAGATTTCTCGGTTATCAAAATAAAATAAAATAGTGCTAGCATATCTTCAACAAATTGCCCCACCCCTCCCCAAATAAAGTTAATAAATAAGTTCATCTTTTTGTCACACAAACCCACAAATTCGGATTTTTGAGTTGGTAAGGTCTAACGGATGACAAATCAAGTTCACTTTGTAAAGCTACCCTTATCTAAAAAATAACAAATCAAGTTCACTCTTTTGTTTGGAGTAATACTTGGGTTTTTTTTCAATGCAAATGATTTTTACTGTTTTAGAAGGCATTGCATTCTCGATGGGAAGCGTGAAATTTAAACCAAATACCCTTATTAGCCTCAAAAACACTTACCATCACCTAGTTCATATTCGCTAAAGCTTATGGGCCTCCTATCTCCATGTTGGTGCCAATAACGGTGGTCTTTTCATTATTGTTTCTTGCTACCAGAGATTGGGCATTCTAGAATTATTTTACCCCTTGGTCTTGGCTAGATTGAGAATTATCAGTGATTGCTAAGAGGTAAAGGATGGGCCTAGCTCTTAACACGATTTATTTAAGGTCTAATGTTTTTTGTAGTTTCTGATGCTCAATGTTGTAATACACTCACAGATGCCTCCCGGTGAAGCCATTTTCACTCCTTTCAGTCTCATGGACCTTTCTTCCAAGATAGCTTCTGGCGGAACTACTTTGTGGTGTCTATTTGGATTGATTTCAATGTTTTTGCCTGTCCTTGTTGTTTTACCTCATGGTATGCACATAGCAATATATGCTGAAAATTTGCATCTTTTTCCTCTTTCTTTTTTTGCCTTATGCTTTTTTTCTTATGGGAGTCAGAGGGTTGATGGAAAAGTGGAGAAAGTATTTTAGAAAGTAAGTGGGAACAACGGCTGAAGCATTAGGTGTAAATTTTTTCATATGTGGGATCTTCTAATTCCTATTTGTCCCGTTATGCCAAACAACTCTATCAATAAGAGCTCCTAGTTTAAGTAGTGAAAATTGTTTGTGTATTAATTTGACAAATAATGGGCATTTTGTGTTTTCCCCAAATTAGCTAGAACCTCTTGCTTGCTGCCTCTCCTCTTCCCTCTTTTTTTCCCTTCTCCTCGAGGGAGATCTTGCTTGCTGGAACCCAATTTATATGATTTTTGAGTTCTCCAATTATGAGTCAGTTGATGATGATGTTGTAAACTTTACAGGTGGATGCAATTCAGACTTGTGGCGGCCAGAAGACTGCTGATGGCAGGCGTTTCCGAACAGGTGGTGGAATATTGTGGAGCATCCTTAAAGTACGAGATCCAAATGCATACAAAGAGATAATGAAGAAAGGGAAGGAGTTTGAGGTGGGTCATAATTCTTTACGCTTTATTTAGTACTTATTTATCCCTAGTGCATGTGGCAGTTTTATTGCCCAACCTGGAAACTAGGTAGTCAACATCATTGATTACGGATTTTCCATTATCAAGATCAGTAAACATGAATATTTTTGACAATGCTGAAGGTTTTTGTTCTATCTCAAACAAACGGATAAAAATAAAGTGGGTAACCTTAAAGAAAGGAAAGAACCTTTAGTAAAGGCCTTATGGAGGTGCTTTTACATATAGTTTATTATGACTGCACTCTGCAGTATTCATTGCGAGACAAATAGAATGCAATTACCGATGCATCTCTTCTCATTGCTCCATTGAAATGCCCTCAATTTCACGCTGCCTATTTGGATATGTTAAAATTTTGAATTTTAAGTGATTATCTATATTGTGGATCACTTCCTTGAATAAAATACATATTATTGGGAAAAATCCTCCTGCCCTTGGGTCAGCCAATGGTCATTTCCTGTTGCTGAGGACAATACTTACCTCGCCCATAAAAAAATGTGAATCTCTGTTTGCTGATTGCTATATTTCTTAAGACAAATGATTTTTCCAGATTAGTATGCTGTGTTTTCTAAACAATTGCATTCATAATTTGAACTGCTGATCTGCTAGTTACTTATTGTCCTATTGTGCGTCCCTATATTCCAGTGCTCATTAAGAACATAATTTTGCAGAAGCAGTTTAAGCAGGCTAATCTCAAGCAAGAACCGCTCCAAAACAAAGAAGCTTCTTTGGAGAGATCTAGTCAGACAATGGGAGACGAGATTACAGCTAGTTCTTCAGATGTTTTGCTGCAGCAAGAACCTGTTGAACAGTCAAATAGTGGAGCCAAACGTGCATCTGTTCATGACAGAATAAGGATGCCTGTCACGTATGATGATCTATTTGATGAAGCAACTGATGAAGGAAAGGATTCAAAGGATCCTTTAGCTTTAATAATGCCTTCAGAAAAAAGCTCATATGATGTGGTGGAGGGAGGTTATACCAAGGGTATATAAAGTTTGCGCGAGTTACAAATTACAATCAGATAAGACTAGGGGATTTAAGAAATGAATCAACTTGATTTTTTTGATAAAGCCTCGTATTACAGCTTGTCAAGTTGAATTTCATTTGTGAACACCGTGGGCATTGTCTGCCCTTTCATTTTGCTCATCATCTTATTCTCAGTAAATACATATATGTTCGCAGCGGACAAAAGTTTTCCCAGATCTGATTAAAATTTTACGATCTTTTTCAGGATAGAAGAGAAGCAAATCATATTGCTTGCTAGCCTATAGATGGATTGTGTTTTGTCTGTAAATTCTTTTGAATGAAACTAAGCCAAATCATGGCAATAGTTATGAAGTTTTACATGGTGCCTAGAGCTCAATTCTTTTGTGATTTTACCATCAGATTTGTGATTAACAACACAACAAAATTATTCATGACATAATACACTTGACCGGTTAAAAAGATGAAAAAATTACATAAATATACAACTTAAGATGTCATAATCTCTGAAATTCCTTACCAAATAAATGGTTTTCTTACTTATATGGATTTAGGGAAGGAAAGGGGCAGGGGAATTAATGAGTATAAAAATATGTGGAGAGATGGAAAATAATACAAGTAAATGACTACTATGTTATTTGGAAAAAATAATAACTCTTTCCTTTTTTTTTAAGTGGATATTTATTTTTAGTATATAGAGGTTAATAAAATGTTTTTTTTTAAAAAAATATAAAGGCCCATAAAATTTAAGGAAGCAAAATTGCTTCTGTTGGATCCAATTTCTTGGCTTTCCCCAATCATAGTTTGATGGATGATTGTGTAGCTATTTTTCCTGAGGATATAGTGAAGGATATTTTGCTGAGGTGTCTTGTCAAGTCGTTGTTACGATTCAAATATGCCTGTAGACGCTCTTATCAAAACCCCTAAATTCATTCAACTACACTTAGAAGAAGAATCATTGCCCCCTACAACTCCTAATTTATGATAATGGTGACATTGATGATGATTCCTGTCCCATGACTTTGATTTCTAAAGAAAAATCCCAAACGTTCCTAGGTATGAAATACCTCATAGGTTATGTGGACGGCTTGTTCTTAATGTACAGAGAAATTAATAGAGCCATTTCGTGTGCGTTGTGGAATCCTGCTACTAGGGAGGTGAGACCCCTCCATCTCCCTGCACCCATAATCAATGATTCCCCTAACTTCGGTTTGGGAATAGACCCCTTGACTAATGACTATAAAGTGGTTTAGTTTCTTGACTATGCAACAACAGTCTATTCCTGTCGTAGGGACTCATGGAGAATTTCAAAAAATTGAAGGTTTCGACAAACCACCCCCATTTGACAAAGAGGTGAGACACACATATGGTACTGCTTATTTGAATGTAGTTTATTACTGGCCGCTAAGTTAGCAACCAATAATAAGCTCCATTTAAATAAGCAGTACCAAATGTATGGTTCACGTCTGTAAAGAAGGGGATTTCAGGTTTGAAAATTCCCCATGACTCCCTAGAACATGAATAAACCGATGCATAATATTCACACAAATAATTAATATGAAAGTAAACCACTCTATAATCATTAGTTGAGAGGTCCAATCCAAACCCAAACACAGGGGCATCATGGATTGTGGCTACATGGATAGGGAGATGGAGGGGTTTCACCTCCGTAGTTGCAAGGATTCGATAATGCACATGAAACATCATAATCAATTGCTCCAACCATAAAAAACAAGCCGTCCACAGAACCTAAGAGATGTTTCATACCTATGAACGTTTGTGATTTTTCTTCAGAAATCAAAGTTATGGAACGGAAATCATCATGACTTCCGGCTTATTATTGAAATTCATTTTTCACCGAAAAATCTGTAAGCTGATTTTCCTAACACAATTTTTTTCATATTTATAGCTAGCTAGTCCTTTCTCTTAATAAAAAAATATTTTATCTGGATATGAGAGAAACAAGAGAAATTAATCCGATTTCCAACACAAACATTGATATATATATATATATATATATATTACTAATATTTCATTTTTATTTAAAACATATAACTT
>NW_006238958.1:239498-251888 GCF_000226075.1 Solanum tuberosum
AACCTAGAATACACACAACAAAGTGATAACATATTAACTAAGGAGAGATTAAGTAATTAGAAGAGGATGAGATACAAGACCATAGAAGGGGATGAGAGATACCAGATAGCCAACATAATAATTTTCATAATTGTTCTTCTAACTCCATGTCCTTTTCAACAAATGGTAATTCAATCTCGATCCCAAATAAAACTCTCAAAAAATTTACTCTCGATCCAATATTTATAACGGAGTTAGCTTGATTCACAACATACTGTATTTTCAAAACAAGGAGAGGATTGTATACAATATCAAGGTCTCCACATTCGGCAACCATTGCTGAAAGGGGTATGAGGGACAGGATGGGAATATAGCCCAAAAAGAGGTGGAAGCTGTTCGTTCATACACACACCGACTGGATAGATAATACTTGAAAAGGGACTGACTGTGAGTCACCTTTTTAAAGCAATATTCTTTTTTTCAGATAGAAGAATGACCATAAGTAGACCTGAACTGAACAAGTACATCTGCCTTTTCGTCTTGATTCATAATCAAGAAAGACAGGATCATCCATATATTTTATGAGGGGAAAACTGAAACAAAGGAGCAAATAAAGGAGAAAACATCATGTAACCTGCTCTTAAGCCTTGAGAAGAGATGATCTGCATGTAGAAGGTCGTATGATCTTGGATAAGTACCAAAAGCCTCACATAGACTAATCGTGGTACACGCCAATAAGTCCTCGTTCAAAGACTACGGGAAGGGTGTTTGGTGCATGTACAGGAATAACATTCATCACCCACACCTTCTTCTGTGCAAGAGCTGCTGCAAATCTGTGTATATTATTCTCAGTTGTTAGCATCCTTGCTGAGGTACAATATTACAATTAAAAGAAGAGGGAGACCCAATAACAATTTAATATTTGAGGCTCTTTCATCAGATTAACCAAAGCTAGGTGCTTACCCTCCATTGATGGCTTTGATATCCATTACATTCCGGATGTTGGACCAATCAATACCCAAGCCAACTAGATAAGAATTGTCAACAATAGCTTTCCAGTGCTCACTGTCTGCGATCAATTGCTCTCTATTGTTCATCCAGTCGGGATAAGATTCAAGTCTCTTTGGCCATTCCTCAGGCCATTCGGTTCCTCGTTGTTCTATGCATTCAAGAATTGTGTGCAAGCAAGATTTAATTGGCACGTACCTGTTGCAGATAAGGTAATTGGAATTTAACATTTGAGAGGATAAGGAAAGAAGCATGACAGTTTTAGAACTAATGTGTTTTTGACTCTTAAGGTTTATCATAAATCATGCTTGTTCTACCACTCCTGAGAGAGTTGTAGCTAATTTGTGTAATGACATACAATGGTGGAGTTGTGCATTTATATTCCAAAGATTACTCGTCCATATGCAGTAGCGGAAGTATGTGCAAAGGAATTGCAAATTGATCGAAAAGAGCAAAGAGAGACAAGTATAACAACACAGGCTTTTCCCACTCACCAAGATGCATCTGGGTTCTCATTTGCTTTGCATAGAGGTGGAACTTTTTTCCGTCTCAATTTGTATATGTCATTTGCTTGTGGTACTTTTTGATATCATCAGTTTTATCAGCGAGGATGTTCCAACAGATTGATGCTATCATCGTGGATATAGCTGGAGAAGAAGGTTGATGTTATGAGCATGAGTACTTTACAAAAAGGCATTCATAAATACATGCTGAAAAGAAAAGTAAAGCACGCAAAATTGAATATCTTAAAAAGGATGAAATCAAAATGATAGCTCGTCTTTCAAGTTTCACAAAGGAAAAAGACTTGATAACAATGCAAGACAATTTCAAGCTACAAGCCAGAAAATGAAGAGGACAAACAGAAGCCATTTTCCTTAACGTAAATAGAGGACAAACCTTCTTCAACTTCAATGCTATTGTGCTTTGAAGACAAAATAAAATAACCTCCAGGCCTCAAAATTCTGTTCATCTTTATAAGATGCTTCCCCCCTGAAAGTAAACCTCCTGATATTACGGAAAAAGAAACAGAAACAAGAAAAAGAAATATCTAGCAATAACTTAACACTAACCGTTAGAATGCCAAGATACATATATAGCAATCATTACAGTGAATAGCATCAAAGACGCCACTAGGAAAGGGAAGCCTCCGAGTTCGGAATGGGGTAACTACTGTTGGAAAACCACGCTCAAGTGCAACTTGTGCTAGATCCACAAGGTCATCTTTTAAGCCTAGAGTAAGTGTTAACACGTCCTTTTCAAGCAGAGAAACCCCAAAGCTTGAATCTTTACATCCAATATCCAGCACAACATGTATATATATTCAATGTCTGGTACCATCTACCAATCTCCAATATCAATTCACACATCAAACACAAGGAGAGACTTTGCAAGTAGCATTCAACTGACAACTAAATAAGTAAGTAATGATACTACTGTTAGCAGTATCATCTCAAACCAGCCAGGCATACACCTAGTGTTTGAATCTAGTGATAATTAACAAAGAGTTAACCAATTCCAAATCAACTACAACCAGAAATTGCACAAGCATTACTGTGTGGTGAAGACAAGTCATCTTTTATCTTCTCTACTAAAAGAAAAGATCATAATACAAGAGTAAAGCAGCTCAAGATCATGCTTATTGTGCCAGAAGAATGCAAAAAAAATTTAAAAAAATAGACATCTGTTTTTACTCTACTGATCAGCTTTGGCAAAGTTTTTCAAGCATGACTGGACTGAATTTGCTCACGCATATGAAGATTCATAGACAATGTGGGTGCATTTATATGATTTTTTTGTATAAGATAATCATTAGACCTTTGAGCAGTGCAATTGCTAAGAGAAACAAACAAAGAATCATTAAAAGGGACTCACCTCTTCTATTTAATCTAGGTAGTGTTGAATTCCACCTTTGGGTATAGATTGGTTCGTCGGAAAAATGAGATATTCTCCAGACTCCACCACCCAGCTCCCTCTCTTAACAAATGCCTCTAGTTTCGGGTGTGCCACATTTTTATAAAGTATCTGTAAATATTAAGAACTTAATATAAGAAAGAACAGATAAAACTGTATTTACTGAAGATGAGCTTGATTCTCATATCTTTGACTTACTATCAGGCCATCTTACTGGAGTCTCATAACCACCAGGAGGAAGGGGAACAAGACACATTTGAGGTGCTTTAGGACAACTTCTTTCATGATGCCGATAATTCTGCAACTTTCCACTGGCACTTTCAAAGTCAATGCAAGGAATTGCTTCTTGTACTACATAAATTCCAAGTATAATGTGCTTTTGGATTAAGTAAGCCATCAATCAGCTAGATAAGGATCTGCATTCAACTTTTGGGTTTTAATATTCCAAACAAACAGTAAAGGACTGAGGCATGATGACTGATCAATTTGAGAAACTTTAAGGCATCATTCAAGTTCATTTTTAATTCATTTGAAATACATAATTGGGCTTAGAAGGAATATGAGATAGCCTAGTCTACATCTATAACTTATGATCAGAGACAATGAAAATTTTATACATCTAGACATGAACTATATATAATTAGCCCAAAGTCTTTACGGAGTCACCTTTGTTCATGACATACTGAGCATTCAGAATAAGTAGAGGATAATAGCATTAACTGTATGAGAAAATGTGATAGATATTGCAATTACAAACACTTTATGCAAACTCTGAAATTGAGTGAACATATATATTACATAATTAAAACAATACTTATAAGCTCATCCGCTTTGGCACTTCAGTTAATGGTCCAACTCTCCATCCTCTTGTTGTTTAATTGTTATTAAGCTCTCCTTATAATAAAAAACCCCACAACCACTATAACCAAATGCTGCATCATCTTTCAAGCACGAATGTTGAAATCCAAGATATCTTGTCTTGTTAGTCCGAATATTATAGGAGAACAGTCGAGAAGCTCTAGTTACCAAAATGAGAGAGCTATCATAGCAAGAGATAAAATGTGGGAAGCATTGAAAGGTAATAAGTTTGTTCCAGACCCCTGGTTGGATCATTACCCATATATCATAATAAAATTTTTCAACCATTTTCTTGTTCAAGATGGCAATGGAATCATCAAGCAACATCATACCAAATGCATAAACATAAGGAGATTTAGGATCTGGATCTGGCCCTTCAATCTCTTCAAACATTTCTCTCCCAAAGTTGAATAAAAGAATGGTGCTGATATTGTTATTAATTAGCAGCCAGTAATAATTTCCATTCAAATAAGCAGTACCATATGTGCGTCTCACCTCTTTGTCAAATGGGGGTGGTTTGTCGAAATCTTCAATTTTGAAAACTCTCCATGAGTCCCTACGACACGAATAGACTGCTGCTTTATAGTGAAGAAAGTAAACAACTTTATAATCATTAGTCAAGGGGTCTATTCCCAAACCGAAGTTAGGGGAATAATCGATTATGGGTGAAGGGAGATGAAGGGATCTCACCTCCCTAGTAGCAGGATTCCACAATGCAGCACTATTAATTTGTCCGTACATTAAGAACAAGCCGTCCACATAACCTATGAGGTCTTGCATACCTAGGAACGTTTGGGAATTTTCTTCAGAAATCAAAGTCATGGGACAGGAATCATCATCAATGTCACCAATATCATAAATCAGGAGTTGTAAGGGGCTACGATTCTTCTTCAAGTGTTGTTGAATGAATTTAGGGGTTTTGATAAGAGCGTACCAGTTTTTGCATGCACATTTGAATCGCAATAACAATTTGACAGGACACCTCAACAAAATCTCATTCACTGTATCCTCAGGAAAATTAGCTACATAATCATCCATCAAACTATGATTAGGGAAAGCCAAGAAATTGAAAACAACAGAAGCAATTTTGCTTCCTTAAATAGACAAGGAAGAAAGTTCCTCATTCAAATCTGTTACAATAATTAATTTTACTATCTTTAATTTTTTTTTTTCTAAATTTATCTTTAAAGAAAAAGGAAAATCCATAAATAGGCATCCTACATTTCATTTTTATGGACCTTTATATTTTAAAAAATAAATCATTTTATTGACCTCTGTATTGTATACTAAAAATAAATGTCTACTTTTTAAAAAACAAAAACAAAGAGTTACTATTATTTTTTCCAAACATGATAGTAGTCATTTACTTACATTATTTTCCAGTCCAATCTAAGATTAAAATTTTGAAGGATATCCCATTCTAATCTTGGCAAGTGTTTTAATTATTATAGTATACAATATTAGTCTCTTCATATATATTTTGATACTCATTAATTTCCCTACCCTCTTTTCTTCCCTAAATCCGTATAAGTAAGAAAAATGTTTTCTACTCATAAATTTTAGGAAATTGAATTTAACAATAAGTCTAAAAATTGAATTTAACAAGTAATTAGTTGGATTATTTTGTGGGTTTATGTTAAGGTAGTTTATTTGGTGATGAAATTGCAGGGATATAAAATAATTGGTTCGCATAGCGGTGTGAAACTTTGTAGATGGACAACTTAGAGGTTGCTTATAGCACTCATTTGAGAGTCACATGTGATTGTTTTTCTTTTCCAGTACATATGATTGTTTATAATGTTTGCAAATTTTACTGGGTATCCTTGAACTTATTTCGAAAAGTCAGCTACATGCTTAACTATCATAGCGACTTATTACACATCTATACTATTAAATGGTGAATTTATTTACTACCTGCTATGTATAGTACCACTCTCACAATCGAAAGTGTATCTCACTTGCGCCACATTAATGTCATCTCATTGCCACATCGATCAGATGTCATGTCAGATTTCAAATAAAGTTATTCATGTCATTCAATTGTTTCTTCTTCCATGAACACCACCATGGAACCACTAACATTGCCATCATATTAATACTAAATCTATATATTTCTTCATAAAAATCTTCTCTTTTTTCTAATGCAACAAAACAATATGAAATAACTCAGGAAGAATTCTTTGAAACAAAACGTTCGCCATCATAGAACAAAAAAATAACTTCCCAGAAAATCTAAAACAAAGCAAAAATGGAAAAGAAAATAAAAACAAAACAAACAGAGTTTTCTCTTCAAGCAAACAAATCTATTCTCAAGGGTGAAATTACAACTTTCAAAATTGTTACTACTTAAAAATTCTTAAGCTACAACCTTCTTTTTAAGCTTTGCAAGCTCCTGTCTCACCACACCAACCACAAATTTCACCATCTACTAATAAATTCACCATCAAAATCACGCTATCACTTTCGTTTCCACAAAAATCATAAAGATCCACCACAAAATTCAATATTTACCTACAGATCTGTCATTATATTTTATTTTTTTTAAATCAATCATCAATTTTCTCAACCACCAACAAAATCGAAGAGTAAAATCGGATATAATAAAAATGATAAAATCAAATAATCATTAAAATAGAATATAATTGGAGATGTGAAGAAGATGAGTAGGGGAGTGTGGGGTGTGGGTAGAAAGAAGATTTTGATTACTCCCTCTGTCCCAATTTATGTGGCACTTTTTATTTTTTGAGAGTCAAACAGTTTAAGTTTGATAAAAAATTTGCGCGTGGAATCTTCAAATTTTTTTAAATGAAATTTATATATATGTAAAATACATAAAACGTACTATAAGTCACAATAATTAACAATTCAAAATAATTAAAAGATATATTAAAAATTTACGGCCAAAGATAAACTTATTTGAATCTCGAAATCTGAAAAGTGCCACATAAATTGGGACGGAGGGAGTGTTATTTTTACTTTATTTTTTATTTAACGCGTTTTTCTTTTTTTTGCCATGTTAGTTACTCAATTATAGGGGTAAAAAAAAATTCATTTTTGAATAATAAAGATGTGTAATATGTCAGTATAATAGTTTAAGTGTGTAACTGAATTTTTGAAACAAGTTCAGGGATGATTTTATGCATTTTCTCAATTTTACTACTGCATTCTGTCCATGACTCGTATAGTGATCCTGTTGACATGATTGTATTTGAACTTTCAACAATATCTTTATTTGTGTTCAAGTTGCAACTTTGTTTGTACTATAATGAGATCCAGTTGCTGAAAGTTTTTTAGAGTGCTAGAATTATTTGGGTTGATGAAGTATATATGTAGAGAATAAGAAAATAAGGTTTGCATGTGCATGCAGGGGCGGATTTAGGAAGGGGGAGGGGTGTCACGTGACACTACTGAACAAGTATATACAATTACGAAACAGAAGCAAATAAAGCATATATTATCTATATATGTTATAGGCGACACTCCTTTTAATAACAAGAGATGCGTGTAGCTTAGCTGGTTTTGGCTGAAATTTCATAGATCAAGTTGCGTGTTTAAGAAAGAATCTTGAATGAAATTATTTTGAATACATTTCACACAAAAAAAAAAAAAAAAAAAAGAATTATAATATAATTTTATTTTATATTTTTAGTAAAGATATAATCATATACCTGACTGTGTTTTATAATTTATATAAAAAAATTAATATGATATTACATTATTTATTTATTTTTCTCATTCTAAAAGGTGATACCGCTCATAAAAAAATCATGTGTACGCCACTGCCTTTGGGTACTTTAATATTCACTTGCCTTCGTGGCAATGACTAGGCCATCATCAAGTACAAAAGTCGTGGTATTCTCCAATTAAATAATAGACCATCATCACCCATAATACTTTTATTGAAGAGATGAGGTCAGCTCTGAGAAGTTACGTTGGTGGTGAAATCATGGGATCTTGAACACAAATAACACTAGTAAAACAACATCTTACACCTTACACTAGTAATTCAATCCTTTTATACATGTTCAATAATATAATTAGGTTGTTGCTTTGCAACTAAAATTATTCTTTCCTTAATACAAGTTTTATTAGCTTCTTCGAGTTATTATATTTATATCGTGTCCATAAATATCTTAACCTATTTCACTATATCGTGTCCATAAATATCTTAACCTATTTCACTATATCGTGTCCATAAATATCTTAACCTATTTCACTATATCGTGTCCATAAATATCTTAACCTATTTCACTATATCGTGTCCATAAATATCTTAACCTATTTTGTAATATATTTTTATTTTATTTTTTAGAAAAGATTAATAATATATATGAATTGTGTTTTATAATTTATATACAAAAATTTAATATTTATTTTTCTCATTTTAAAAATGATACCGCTTACAAAAAAATCCTTCATACGCCACTATGTGCATGGAAGCCACTCCTAGCCTTGTATGCTTATTTTAAAGCTGGATTTGCATTACCCACTGCATAGGCGCATGGAGGCCACTCCTAGTTTTTTGTTGGAGACATGACACAAACCCTGTTGGGAAAAGCTGGATGTGGAAGATGGAATGCTTTTACATTATATAATATAGTAAGGGTGTGCAAAAACCGAATCGAAAAAAATGTTATTGGATTAACGGGTTTTATAAAGAAAATTATTGATTTATCGATTTTTAGTATCCAATAAGACGATAGTAAGTTACTACTATATATAACCTTCCCTTCATAAATATTAAATAATACTGTATTAATAATTTAACATAAATAGACATTATATAAGGTAAGTTACACACAACGTACAACAGAAAATTAAAAATGTCTGGAATTTACTTGTTTTTGATAATGTTCATTAGATTAATAAGTTGTCAAAGTGATTTTAATCACCTGGCTTTCGTCATACAGTGGCCTCCCACCCTATGTGGATATTCGGGAGTTCACTGTAAACCGTCGATCGACACACAGAGGTTTACTATGCATGGCGTCTGGCCAAGCAATAGCACTGGCCATAGTCTGGAGTGCAGCATAGTGAGGACTACGTCAAAGATGTGGTATGTATATTGTATTAATTTCAATTGATTTTTCGTTTAATTATATATAGTGGGAGAAGGACGCCAATCGTGCAAAGTAGCTTCACGATGATCACTGGCCTACTTTTCTATTAACGAATACAGATGAGGCCTTCTGGATGCGTGAATGGGAGGTGCACGGCTACTGCACTAAACAGACACTTCCAGCTGCCCACTACTTTCAATTAAGGAGCGATGAGAGTTGCGGTTGCGGGCAAAGGAAAAGGACTTTTAGCAAGAGTTAGGGAAGAGTTTTTAACTGCCAGCATATTCTCCAAATATGACGAAACCGCTTACAAAATGAGTGAGCTACTAATACCTCTTGGTAAAGTGACAAGCAAAAAAATCTACATCGCCCAAGGATGTTTCTTTCGCGTATTTGAAGGACATTCATTTCTGTATGGACAAAACGATGAGGAGATTTGTCAACTGCCCGGCGGCTAACCTAGACACCCGAGGTTGTGGTCCAATTTACAGACAAAGAAAAATCATCGTTCCCCTCAGGAAGGATATCTATTGATCGCGAGTGCATGCCGAGGATTAATGGAGCTGCATGCATATATAGTAGTTTTTGTTATAAAATGGAACTATGTACCACGTATCTAGTAGTAGTATAAAAAAATAATACTTCCGCCTATATTCTCATGTGTCTAATTCTCCATAATTGATCTTCAATTTTAATGACTAGCTATTATGTGAGAAATAATTAATAATAATTAAAATAGACATTAAACGTGTTGAGATTAGTTAAATTTCAGCTTTCAATTAATTATATTATATGCCTTTTGTTATAAAGAAGTTAGTTAGCTTACTGTGTTAAAGGAAGTTAGTTAGAAAGTTAGTTGTTACGTCTTAGCTGTCACCTTGATTAGAAGATATTTTTCTTCTCTCTCTGTACATACATGTATAAATACTGGAAGAAAGTGGAATAGAAGTTAATTTTTCATTTCCCCAAATTACAAATCTCAATCGTCTCTTTCATGCTCCTTCCAGCTCTATCAATGGAGGTTTCTCAATTGTTGATTATCTGTGCACAATTCTAACACGATATCAAAGCTTTAGGCACTGATCTCTTCTTCGTCTTCCGCATCACCTCATTCAGTTCTTCATTGTTGCTGTTTCACTAATTCATTTTCTTCTTCATTTCACTTACGAATTCTCGCTCCTCTTCTTCTCGTTTCTTCGATTCTGTACTTAGGTCTCAGAAATTTTGCTCAACCTCATCAATCTCTTTCAATCTCATGGATCAAAACGCAAATGCTCCTCAGATCCCAATTCACCAAGTCATCGATTCCAGTCAACCATTGTACATGTATCCATCGGAAAGTGCTGGATCTGCCATCATTCCGGTGCTCTTCGACGGGACTGGTTACAGGTCTTGGCGACGCGGTGTTCTTCGCGCTCTATCTGTGAAAAACAAAGTAGGTTTCATCAATGGCAAAATTCAGAAACCAGCTGCAAATTCACCCACATTCGCTCAGTGGGAACGTTGCGATGACATGGTCACATCGTGGATTCTCAATTCTCTATCAAAGGATTTAGCTGACAGCCTGCAGTACGTCAACAATGCAAAGGAATTGTGGGAGGAACTACAAGATAGGTATGACCAAACCAACGGTGCGAAACTTTATCAACTCCAACAGGAGATCAATGATCTCGCCCAAGGAAATCTGGACATTACAGGGTACTACTCCATGCTTCAAAGACTCTGGGAAGAGCTTAACACTCTGGATCCCAATACTCAATGTACATGCCTGTGCACTTGTGGTGGTAAAACCAAGATGCATAAAGCGGAGCAGGATCGAAAGCTTATCCAGTTTCTGATGGGACTTAACGAGGTCTACACTATAGTGCGAGGTAGTATTCTTATGATGAACCCACTGCAACTATGGCACAAGCCTTCTCAATTTTAGTACAAGAGGAGAAACAACGAGAAGTGAAATCATCCACTCGCATGAGTTTAGCCTCCACCTCACTTAGTGCTAGTTCTGGAGCTTCTACATCACTTAATGCTAATTCTGGAAGGGGAAATTTCAGAACTAATTACTCTCAGAACAAGAGCACAAATGGAAATGTCTACAGAGGTCCTTCAAATCAATCTCAATATCTCAACAAGACTTATCCTTTTCCTGCCATCAACAAAGCAAATTTGTTCTGCGATTATTGTAAGAAAGCTGGACACACAGAAGAAAAGTGTTACAGGTTGCATGGTTTTCCCCAAAACTTCAAGTTCACTAGGGGAAGGAGTTCTGGATCAGCAGCAACTGCTCACGCCAACTGCGATGCACCAATGGACCAAGATCATGGAACTCAAAGCTTAACCAAGGACCAATATGATCACCTGGTGAGATTGCTTGAAAGCGTTCAGGTGCAGGGACCATCTAGCAGTACCAAGGACACTTTGGACAACATCATGGGTGGAGCTGCGAGCTTTGCAGGTATCTTGGCATGTCATTCTTCTATTACTGATGTTGGTAACCTCTCATGTAATTGTTTCAAATTAACTGCTGAATCCTGGATCATTGATTCTGGAGCCTCAAACCATATGACTTTCAATAAAAATTTACTTACAAACATGAAACCTTTGCCTTACCCTTTCATAATAACATTACCTAATGGCTATAGAGTTAAAGTGACAGAAATTGGAGATGCCTGTTTAAATTCAACAGTGACTTTATACAATGTGTTGTTTATTCCTACTTTCAAATTTAATCTAATATCAGTACATTGTTTGACAATTGACCTTAAGAGTGTAATAAGCTTCAATGATATCTCATGTTCCTTGTAGGGCCCTTCACTGAGAGCCCTCTGGTGATTGGTAGAGCAAGGAGTGGCCTTTACTTCTTCTGCTCAAGATCTCCTACTGTTATCACCTCATCTACTTCAGTCCCTAATTGCTCTTCTTTACATGCTTCAAATAAGCAAGCTTTACATCATATTCCCTCTTCTGTAACATCTGTCATTCCAAGAAATAAAGCAGCTTGTTGTGATATAAATTCCTCTGTTATTCATGTTGATTGTCCTGAACCTACCAAGTCTTTTTCATTGTGTACATCTCATGAAAATAGTGTAGATTACTTGTGGCACACTAGACTAGGACATGTTCCTTTGTTAAGATGAGAGGTATCCACACCATACCTGTTATATTTTCACCCAAACAACTATTTTTATGCAATGTCTGCCCCATGGCAAGACAAGCAAAAATGCCCTTCCCATCCAACTCAACACCTTCTTCTACAAAGATTTTTTATCTTCTCCACATAGACTTATAGGGGCCATACCACACACCAACATATGACAAATACAAATATTTCATCACAATAGTGGATGATTACAGCAGGTCTGTAACACCCCGTATTCGAAACAGGCCAAAAATGCAGATTTTGAGAAGTTGCAGGTGCAACCAACGGTTGCCATCCACGGACCATAGGTCAGACCACGGCCCGTGCTGGTGGTCCGTGGTTCACCACTGGAACCCCTCCCCAGCCAAGCTCAGAAAATTGGCTAAGTCCCGACTCACGGACAGACCCACGGTCCGTAGATCAGACCACGGTCCGTGG
>NW_006238958.1:256030-268479 GCF_000226075.1 Solanum tuberosum
ATATTTCTTTTGTATTAAACTCTCAGATTTGATATATTCAGTTATAGTATATGGGTATTCCCCATCTTTTCAGATTTATTTATGATTTAGCTTCCGCATCAGTTTATTATCTTTAGTATGCTCATGATCATGCCAGCAGGGTTAGCTTAGGATCACTTGTGGTCCTAGGTCAAGTGTCCGCGTCTTGGGGGTAGCTTGGGGCGTGACAAGGTCAACTTGGACTCAACTAATCAGTAGCGAAAGCAACATCCTGCAAACCATAAAAGCTTTTACATCCCTGATAGAAAATCAGTTTAGCACCACCATTAAAACCATAAGAACTGATAATGGTTTGGAATTTGTCAACAAAGAAACAACTATTTTTCTGCAAGCCAAAGGAATCATACACCAAAGAACATGCCCATACACACCACAACAAAATGGTGTAGTGGAAAGAAAACACAAATACCTCCTTGAAACTACCAGAAGTCTGTTGTATCAATCTAAACTTCCTATGAGCTATTGGGGGGAGTGCATTTTAACTGCAACCTACCGAGTAAACAGAATACCTTCCATAGCCATCCAAAACAAAACTCCTTTTGAAGTATTGTACCAAAGACCACCCACATATTTGAAATGACCCAAAAAGTTCTTAAAAATGTGCTTCGGAAGTTACCGGAAACTTGTTTAGCTATATATAAAAAAATCCGTTTCATTTTTCGAAAATCCGACTTCATATTCTTGTTTAGGGGGTCAAATTGAGTGGGAAATGGGTCTAACCCAAATTTTAGAGCAACCGTATCAAAATTCGAAATTTCCAAGTGAAGCCTTTTTCGAGGGTCTACTTTGGAGGGTCATATCTCCTAGCACACAAATTATTACCATGTGAGAGGTTTATATCTCACCACCTAGGATGCTTGGGGTGTGACCAACATCAACCATGTGAGAGGTTTATATCTCACCACCTAGGATGCTTGGGGTGTGACCAACATCAACCATGTGAGAGGTTTATATCTCACCACCTAGGATGCTTGGGGTGTGACCAACATCAACCATGTGAGAGGTTTATATCTCACCACCTAGGATGCTTGGGGTGTGACCAACATCAACCATGTGAGAGGTTTATATCTCACCACCTAGGATGCTTGGGGTGTGACCAACATCAACCATGTGAGAGGTTTATATCTCACCACCTAGGATGCTTGGGGTGTGACCAACATCAACCATGTGAGAGGTTTATATCTCACCACCTAGGATGCTTGGGGTGTGACCAACATCAACCATGTGAGAGGTTTATATCTCACCACCTAGGATGCTTGGGGTGTGACCAACATCAACCATGTGAGAGGTTTATATCTCACCACCTAGGATGCTTGGGGTGTGACCAACATCAACCATGTGAGAGGTTTATATCTCACCACCTAGGATGCTTGGGGTGTGACCAACATCAACCATGTGAGAGGTTTATATCTCACCACCTAGGATGCTTGGGGTGTGACCAACATCAACCATGTGAGAGGTTTATATCTCACCACCTAGGATGCTTGGGGTGTGACCAACATCAACCATGTGAGAGGTTTATATCTCACCACCTAGGATGCTTGGGGTGTGACCAACATCAACCATGTGAGAGGTTTATATCTCACCACCTAGGATGCTTGGGGTGTGACCAACATCAACCATGTGAGAGGTTTATATCTCACCACCTAGGATGCTTGGGGTGTGACCAACATCAACCATGTGAGAGGTTTATATCTCACCACCTAGGATGCTTGGGGTGTGACCAACATCAACCATGTGAGGGGTTTATACCTTGCCACCAGGGTGTCCGGGTGTGAACGGCATCCCCCATCCTAAGTTGGGGTTATAGATTGGTTGGATCATGCATACACATATGATATCTACTATTAGTATAGAGTTACTTAAACATGTTTTGACTTCACTTTGATCATGCATCCTCATATTGTTATTCATAATGCCTATGAAACTATTTCTTGTATTTCGATTGTGTCCTTGTCTATTGTTGTGTTGCACCCCGCATACTTAGTACATTTCAAGTACTAACGCATATTTTGCCTACATGATGTCACCATGTAGGGACCGGAGCTACTCTTGATCCTTCTCTTCGTTCACGTGGCTAGTACGGTGCTTATCCGAGTTGTTGGTGAGTCCTCAATGATTCGAGGGCTATGTTATGTTTCCTACTCCTATGTTTTGAGACTTTAGCTTGCAATTGTATTTTGACTATGAGGGGAGCCGGTAGAATGTCATGGCCCCGTCCTATCTATGTATGTAGAGGTGTGCGTTGGACAAGTATTTTGTAAATAAGCTTGACTCTTGTTCTATGGTGTGATTTTGAAATGGTTTGCCCTTAGTCCCTATTTCCCGTTAATTAATGTTAATTGTACTTCCGCGACCGATGAAGTGTGATGACAAGTTTGAGAGGCTTGTTTGGGGTTCCTTCGGGTTCCTCATTCGCCATGTCACGTCTAGGCCCTAGGCTTGGGTCGTGACAATATTCACATCTAAGATCCTTTGGCTGCCTTTGTTTCCCTACCACTCTCAAAACCCACAAGGATAAGTTTGAACCTCAATCCACTCCACATGTTTTCATTGGATATCCATTTAACACAAAGGGTTACAAGGTTTTAGATCTAAGCACCAAGCAAATACACATTTCAAGAGACTTGGCAAGTAGCATTCAATTGACACCTAGTGTTTGAATTTAGCAAATTCAGTAACAAAGAGCTAGCTAACCAATTCTAAATCAAATACAACCAGAAATTGCACCAGCATTACGACAAGTCATCTTTTATCTTCTCTACTAAAAGAAAGAGTAAAGCAGCTCGATAGTCATCTAGTCTACATCAATAACTTATGACAATAGACAATCTAGCATGAACTATATTTAGCCCAAAGTCTTTATGGAGTCACCTTTGTTCACGACATTCAGAATAAGTAGAGGATATATAATATATAGCATTAACTGTATTATAGATATTGCAATTACAAACACTTTATGCAAACTATGAAATTGAGTGAACATATTACATAATTAAAACAATACTTATAGGCACTTCAGTTAATGGTCCAACTCTTGTTGTTTAATTGTTATTAAGCTCTCCTTATAATAAAATACCTCACAACCACCATCACCAAATGTTGCACCATCATTCAAGCGCGAATATTGAAATCCAAGATGTCTTGTCTTGTTAGTCCGAACATTATAGGAGAACAGTCGAGAAGCTCTAGTTACAAAAATGAGAGAGCTATCATAGGAAGAGATAATATCTAGGAAGCATTGAAAGGTAATAAGTCTATTCCAGACCCCTGGTTGGATCATTACCCATAAATCATAATAAGATTTTTCATCCACTTTCGAGGAGGTGTTCAAGATGGAAATGGAATCATCAAACAACATCATACCATAATGAAAAACAAAAGGATATTCACTATTATCTGGATCTGGCCCTTCAATCTCTTCAAACATTTCTCTCCCAAAGTTGAATAAAAGAATGGTGCTGATTTTGTTCTCAAGTAACAGCCAGTAATAATTTTCATTCAAATAAGCATTACCATATGTGCGTCTCACCTCTTTGTCAAATGGGGGTGGTTTGTCGAAATCTTCAATTTTGAAAACTCTCCATGAGTCCCTACGACACGAATAGACTGTTGCTTCATAGTCAAGAAAGTAAACAACTTTATAATCATTAGTCAAGGGGTCTACTCCCAAACCAAAGCTAGGAGAATACTCTATTATGGGTGAAGGGAGATATCTCACCTCCCTAGTAGCAGGATTCCACAATGCACAAGAAGTGGCACTATTAATTTGTCCGTACATTAAGAACAAGCCGTCCACATAACCTTTGAGGTATTTCATACCTAGGAACGTTTGGGAATTTTCTTCAGA
Source organism: Solanum tuberosum (assembly GCF_000226075.1). Taxonomy (NCBI): domain Eukaryota; kingdom Viridiplantae; phylum Streptophyta; class Magnoliopsida; order Solanales; family Solanaceae; genus Solanum; species Solanum tuberosum. Next base: position 259,920 of record NW_006238958.1, read on the forward strand.
AATCAAAGTCATGGGACCACAGTAATCATCATCATCATCAACGTCACCTTTATCATAATCATAAATCAAGCGATTTGGTGGGCTACGATTCTTCTTCAAATGTTGTTGAACGAAATCAGGGGTTTTGATAAGAGCGTACCAGTTCTTGCAGACACATTTGAATCGCAATATCGACTTGACAGGACACCTCAACAAAATCTCATTCGCTATATCCCCAGGAAAATTAACTACACAATCATCCATCAAACTATAATTAGGGAAAGCCAAGAAATTGAAAACAACAGAAGCAATTTTGCTTCCTTAAATAAACAAGGAAGAAAGTTCCTCATTCCTATCCTTCAGATCTGTTACAATAATTAATTTTACTATCATTAATTTTTTTTTAAAAAATTTATCTTTAAAGAAAAAGGAAAATACATAAATAGTAGGCATCCTACATTTCATTTTTATGGACCTTTATATTTTAAAAAATAAATCATTTTATTGACCTCTGTATTGTATAATAAAAATAAATATCCACTTTTTAAAAAACAAAAACAAAGAGTTAATATTATTTTTCCCAAACATGATAGTAGTACATTATTTTCCAGTCCAATTTTGAAGGATATCCCATTCTAATCTTGGTAAGTGTTTTAATTATTATAGTCTCTTCACATATTTTGATACTCATTAATTTCCCTACCAACGTTTAATTGGTAAGAAAATTTTAGAAATTATGATATCTTAAGTTGCATATTTATATAATTTTTCCATCTTTTTAACGGGTTAAGAGTATTATGTCATAAATTATTTTGTTGTGTTGTGTTGTTAATCACAAATCTGATGGTAAAATCACAAAAGAATTGAACATTTTTTCAATCTATCATTATTTTGGTTATCAAAACATCCAGATGCTCTATAGTGGCTAGCAAGCAATATGATTTGAAGAACTGGCTGTAACATAGTAGTAGAAGAAGAAGAAGAAGAAGAATGACACTAATAAGGAAATTAAACAATGTTGATCGCCTACTAACCTTCTACTCTAATTGTCGACTTCCATTTATTTGTCATTACTATCAAATTTGTGATTAATAACACAACAAAATAGTTTGTGAAACCACACCACAGTATAAGATTCACATAATATACTCTTAACAGGTAAAACAAATTTCAATTTATGCACAAATATACCAGTAGTCAATCAATGGTAAGAGCAAAAATATGACTTGCACACTACTTGCTAGAAAACACTCCAACAATGAATTAATTCTTTGGTATACATTTCCGAACTCACAACCCACAACGTCTAAATTCTGGATCCACGACTATTTCTTTTGAAATATGTGAAGAGGGAGGCCAAGAAACACAATTGTTGGCAAGAATGACACTGTGTTACTCGAGTATAGATAATATTGTATAGATAACCAGCAGATCTTGCTGGAAAATGACTGGAATCTGTAGTCCAAATAATCAGACGACTTGCCTCTAAGCATTCATCAAGGTCTCCACATTGTCTTTTGAGCACAAAGGATGCCTTCCTTATCTTTGGCGAAAGTCATTCGTATCTCCCAGTGCAAGCTTCTCAATATTTTCTCTAATGGATCAAGTATTTCGACCTTGTCACGTATGATTCCCCAGCCACCAGGCCGTAATATACGGTCCATCTCAACCACAATCACAATGGGATGCTTGCACCTGCAGTGAATGAACCACTTAATTAGCTATGAAGAAAATTTGAAGTCTGGAAATGGAAAGTTTCAAACTTGACAGACCACCTCCAGAAGTCGGAAGAAGATATTTGGAAGCCACGGCAACCATTGCTGAAAGGGGTATGAGGGACAAGAAGGGAATATAGCCCAAAAAGAGGTGGAAGTTGTTCGTTCATACACACCGACTGGGTAGATAATACTCGAAAAGGGACTATGAGTCACCTTTTTAAAGCAATATTCTTTTTTTCAGATAGAAGTGGCCATAAGTAGACCTGAACTGAACAAGTACATCCGACTTTTCGTCTTGATTCAAAATCAAGAAAGACAGGATCATCCATATATTTTATGAGGGGAAAACTGAAACAAAGGAGCAAATAAAGGAGAAAACGTCATGTAACCTGTTCTTAAGCCTTGAGAAGAGATGATCTGCATGTAGAAGGTCGTATGATCTTGGATAAGTACCAAAAGCCTCACACCAATCGTGGTACACGCCAATAAGTCCTCTTTCAAAGACTACGGGAAGGGTGTTTGGTGCATGTACAGGAATAACATTCATCACCCACACCTTCTGCTGTGCAAGAGCTGCTGCAAATCTGTGTATATTTTTCTCAGTTGTTAGCATCCTTGCTGAGGCACAATATTACAATTAAAAGAGGAGGGAGAGCCAATAACATTTTAATGTTTGAGCCTCTTTCATCAGATTAACCAAAGATAGGGGCTTACCCTCCATTGATGGCTTTCATATCCATTACATTCCGAATGTTGGACCAATCAATACCCAAGCCAACTAGATAAGAATGGTCAACAATAGCTTTCCAGTGCTCACTGTCTGCGATCAATTTCTCTCTATTGTTCATCCAGTCGGGATAAGTTTCAAGTCTCTTTGGCCACTCCTCAGGCCATTCAGTTCCTCGTTGTTCTATGGATTCAGGAATTGTGTGCAAGCAAGATTTAATCGGCACATACCTGTTGGGGATAAGGTAATTGGAATTTAACATTTGAGAGGATAAAGAAAAAAGCATGACAATTTTAGAACTAATGTGTCTTTGACTCGTGGTTTATCATAAATCATGCTTATTCTACCACTTCTGAGAGAGTTGTAGCTTATTTGTGTGATGACATACAATGATGGAGTTGTGCACTTATTTTCCCAAGATTACTCGTCCATGTGCAGTAGCGGAAGTATGTGCAAAGGAAATGCAAATTGACCGAAAAGAGCAAAAGAGAGAAAAGTATAACAACACAAGCTTTTCCAACTCACCAGGATGCATCTGGGTTCTCATTTGCTTTGCATAGAGGTGGAACTTTTTTCCTTCTCAATTGGTATATGTCATTTGCTTGTGGTTTTTGGTATAACTTAATCCTGATATCACTGATTTCATCAGTTTTATCAGCGAGGATGTTCCAACAGATTGATGCTGTCAACGTGGACATAGCTGGAGAAGAAGGTTGATGTTATGAGCATGAGTACTTTACAAAAAGGCATTCGTAAATACACACTGAAAAGAAAATTAAAGCACGCAAAATTGAATATCTTAAAAAGGATGAAATCAAAATGATAGCTCGTCTTTCAAGTTTCACAAAGGAAAAAGACTTGATAACAATGCAAGACAATTTCAAGCTACAAGCCAAAAAATGATCCATCCATCCAAATCGAGAGTTTCTTTAGTGAAAATAACATGAATTCTGTAGCAGATCATTTGGGAGTGTATGAGAATATCAGATAGTCCTCATTAGCAAGAACAAGAAGCTTGACATTGAATGAGAAATTAGAAGGGATGATTTCGTTATATCCATGACAGTGGAGGGCAAGTGTCCACTGTGGAATGTTTTTTCTGTAGGAAGATAAGGTCCGCTAAAGGAATTGTCATCATTCAGGAAAGTATTTATTCATTAGACAAAATAAAATAACGTGCAAAAGTGTAACGAAATAGCTATTTTCATCAAAGAAAGAAGAAAAACAGAAGCCGTTTTCCTTTAACATAAATAGAGGACAAACCTTCTTCAACTTCAATGCTATTGTGCTTTGAAGACAAAATAAAATAACCTCCAGGCCTCAAAATTCTGTTCATCTCTATAAGATGCTTTCCTCCTGAAAGTAAACTTAATTAAATCTCCTGATATCACAGAAAAAGAAACAAAAAACAAGAAAAAAAATCTCTAGCAATAACTTAACACTAACCATTAGAATGCCAAGATGCATGGCAATCATTACAGTGAATAGCATCAAAGACACCACTAGGAAAGGGAAGCCTCCGAGTTCCGAATGGGGTAACTACTGCTGGAAAACCACGCTCAAGTGCAACTTGTGCTAGATCCACAAGGTCATCTTTTAAGCCTAGAGTAAGTGTTAACACATCTTTTTCAAGTAGAGAAGCCCCGAAGCTTGAATCTTCACATCCAATATCCAGCACAACACGGATATTCTTCCCCCATTCAATGTCTGGTACCATCTACCAATCTCCAATATCAATTCACACATCAAACAAAAGGAGAGACTTTGCAAGTAGCATTCAACTGACAACTAAATAAGTAAATAATCATACTACAGTTAGCAGTATTATTTCAAATCAGCCAGGCATACACCTAGTGTTTGAATCTAGCAACTTCAGTAAGAGAAACATAATTAACAAGGAGTTAACCAATTCCAAATCAACTACAACCAGAAATCGCACCAGCATTACTGCGTGGTGAAGACAAGTCATCTTTCATCTTCTCTACAAAGGAAAGAGATCATAATACAAGAGTAAAGCAGCTCAAGATGCTTCTTGTGTCAGGAGAATGCAGAAAATAATAGCCATCTGTTTTTACATTACTGATCAGCTTTGGCAGATTTTCAAGCATGACTGGTTTGAATTAACTCATGCCAGAGTCTACAATTGAATTAGTGAAATGCTGTAAAAAGGTGGGATGTAGGGGAAAGCAGAAGAAATGGTGGAACTCCATCCCAGCTTGTATATGGTCCACTATATGGGAAGTGAGAAATGCTAGGTAATTTTTTAAGACAATAGTAACTCTACACAGAGCATTAAGATGGACCGTATATAGTCTTTGTATTTTGATGCAAAGGAAAATATATACATATGATTTATGAAGATTCATAGACAATCGTTAGACCTTTCAGCACTGCAATTGCTAGAGAAACAAACAAAGAGTCAATAAAAGGGACTCACCTCTTCTATGAAATCTAGGTAGTGTTGAATTCCACCTTTGGGTATAGATTGGTTCGTCGGAAAAGCGAGATAATCTCCAGACTCCACCACCCAGCTCCCTTTCTTAACAAATGCCTCTAGTTTCAGGTGTGCCACATTTTTATAAAGTATCTGTAAATATTATGAACTTAATATAAGAAAGAACAGATAAAGCTGAATTTACTGAAGATGAGCTTGATTCCTCATACCTTTGACTTACTCTCAGGCCAGCTTACTGGAGTCTCATAACCACCAGGAGGAAGGGGAACAAGACACATTTGAGGTGCTTTAGGACAACTTCTTTCGTGATGCCGATAATTCTGCAACTTTCCACTGGCACTTTCAAAGTCAATGCAAGGAATGTAATTGTGCTTGCTTCTAGTGCTACATAAATTCCAAGTATAATGTGCTTTTGGATCAAATAATGGACCTAAATTCTTATCCTTCTTCCCATTATCTTTAGCTTTCTCATCCTCATCCTCATCCTCCACTTTCTCAGCAGACTCTTGATCCAACTCCTCAGTATTAGCTAATTCACCATTACCTTCATTACCATCTACTGTTCCTTCTCCTTCTCCTTCTTCTTCTTTATTACTTTCTATTTCCTCTTTCTCAGTCTCTTTACCATCCACTCCTTCTCCTTCTTGTTTACTATTATTTTCTGTTTTTTCTTTCTCATTCTCTTTAACTTCAACTACTTTTTTCTCTTCTTCTTGCTTATCATTTCCTATTTTCTCTTCCTCATTCTCCTTCTCCAACACATCAGTTTCAGATCCTTCCAATTCTTGTTCCTTTACCTCATCAGCCTTTTTTGGTAACTTCAGATCCTCACCCTTTCTCTTCCTATCAACTCCACTTTTATCATTCTTATGCCAACCACCAGATTTTGAAGGCAAAGAAGACCTATCAACCCTTTTCTTTTTCTCACCAGAACTTGATCTATGTTTCAATTTCTTATTATGGGGTTGTTCTTTCTTGGTTGAAGGAACCAAAGATGTAACCTTTTTCCTATTTGCAGATGAAATAGGTTCTCTAATATCATCAAAAGTGTCCCTTTGATAGGCTACTGAATAAGAAGAAGGTGAAAACACAGACCAAATGAATACAAAACAAAGACCCAAAATTACTACTGCAGCTAACTTAACACCAAGACCATAAGATTGATATGAACCTTTTACCTTTCTCCCAAATCTTGTTAAAGCTGTGTTGTGCTTCCTCATTTCAAACTCAAACAAAAATCTGAGACATACCCAGAAATCAGAATTCCATAAAAACAAGAAAAGCAACAATCTTTTTTTACCCCAAAACAAGAATCTTGGCAGCTCAAGAGAGAATTGACAGTGAAGTGATGTTCTAACTAAAGAAAGTTAAGTAAAAGTCAAGATTTATTAGTAGATTTAAAAATTGCTCTCTTTTTGGCTGTCACTATATATATGTATATACATTGGATTGGTTTTCCATCTGGTCCCACGTTGGGGTAAAGCGCTCTCTAACAAAGGTAACTTCGTATTCAAGGAGGCTCGAACCCGAGACCTCCATGAAGGAGTATTTACCACTCCATTACAACCCTTGTTGGTGTTGTCACTATATATATATATATATATATGAGTTTAATTTTAACATAAAGATTAGATTACCCTAGTTTAGAATGTAATTTCAAAGAGAGAAGGAGCAAACAAGTATTGTTGGAATGTCTGATTCTCCTTGCGATGAGAGCTTAGTCTATCGAACTGTCTTTTTTCAAGTCTTTTAATTCAAGCTTATTAGTTTTTGATCCTTGTTTGAATTGACTATATTATATAAGTTTGAATATAATTATGTAAGAGATTTACATAATATAAGGAACTGTCTTTGAAATTTCTTGAGATTTTTATCATCATATTTCCCTAATTCGAGTTTATTATCAAAATGAGTCATATTTTTCGGTCTTTACTCAAGTTGACCATATTGTGCAAATTTGAATCCTATTGAGAGACTTGCTGAAAAATTATTGAAAACCAATAAAATCTCTCGTATGTCTTTATTGGACATCGAAAAATAAAAATTGGTGAATATATATTCAAAATAAAGATTTGCTTATAAAATTTACTTTATTTAAGAGTATTAAATTGTTCATTCCATTTTTATCTGTAGATATAATGCGAAAATTTATTCAAACCATGTTCAAAATTTTCACCAAGTGTTACTTTAATCATTTACTATATCTGAAGAGTTTGATAAATGATATTTTGGTAATTATGTCTAACTAAAAAATAGTTTGGCGAGAGTTACCCATAAAATGAAGTCATTTAAAAACTTTAATCATGTTAATTAGGATAAAAGATATCACTTATTTCAACAACAAACTCGGTGCAACTCCACGAGTGGATTTTGAAGAGTAGTGTGTACGTAAACTTTGCCCCGAGGTACAAGGGCCTAATAATATTGCAAGAAAATTAAGTTCTTGAGACATAAATAACACACATGGAAACTGATGAGATTCCAGTAAATGAACTTTGTATGTCTCAAACTCTAGCAATACACTGCATTACAATTTACAATCCAAACCAAATTTCTTTCTTGTTGAATTTGCAGCCTATTCCTCTGTATATAGGGCTATACTATCTACCCGAATTCGCGCTCTACGGGACCAGTCTAATCTAAGTTTAAATAGTAATACAAAAATACTAGAATCAGGATGTGCTAGAATAGAGAAACTATACATTTAACATGTTGCTATACTTGAGGTAGCTATTGAGAATTCTTATAAGATAGTCAGAGGGCCTGGAGCAGCTGAGTTGAGGAATTCTGTTCAGCTGAAAAATCTTGTGAAGAATTCATGTTCACCTTTATCCTGAAAAGAGTAAGTTCATAATTACAACCCCATCAGTTCACAATTACATAAACGCGAAAAGCTCTAAGAGGGCTCCAGTCTCTAGGTCTATTGGGGCTTTAAGCGCAATTGAAATGTGGGCTTTAGTAAAAAAAAAAATAAAGGTGCAATGTAGATGCCAAACCTGCTGTGCCCCATTGACTTCTAAGGAGAAATATATGTAATTCAAGAAAGTAACAGATTCATTCATAATGTTCTCCTTAGCAACTAGTAATACACTTAATTGCCAATAATATTTCGGTACGCCTTCAGGATAGAACTTATGGTCAATGAGGAGTACGCCTTAGTGCCTTACCTATACCAAACACGCTTACATGAGACCCAGGGCTTAAACGCGCTTAAATGAGCCTTTGACAACACTAACCCTTTATAAGGACAGAGGCTAATATTGTCAAGTGCAAGTGTGCAACAACACCTTCACACTCCCACAAAGGGGAGAAAACCTTAGCACATGCTCAGTCACTCCCTTTCCCTCCTATTTTCTTTAGGAGGGGCAGCAATAGATTAAGAATGATCTCTAATAGTACTGAAGTAGCACAGAACTAGTTCTTTAGCTAAAAGAGATTTACATGCCAATACTAGACCAAATGGAGTATAAACTGGCACTGCTAGACAGACAATACCTGTTATGAATGTTGACATATTCATCAGTTTCATCCAATATCTCCTCCTGCCGTAAAGAAATGCAAAATGAGAAAGTAATACACAGAGAGGTTTGGCTAGATTCTTAAGAACGATATGGAAGTGCATAACTATGTAACAGAGTAAAAATGTGTTGTACATATTCCTGTCTCTGGGGTGGAGGTGGG
>NW_006238958.1:272408-294277 GCF_000226075.1 Solanum tuberosum
GGGTGTCAACAATGAAAACAATACCACAAAAAGGACAAACAGATATTAATGAAAGTCAGAATCTTGTGCACCTGAAGAAGCTCCTCAATGACATCTTCCATAGTAATAACACCAACAACTTCTTGATTGGAAGGGATCTCTGGTATTGGAGTGTTTTCCAAATCCAAAATACAAAATGAGCAACCTTTGTGTCTCTTCTTAAAAGCAGGAGTAGGGGGAGGAGATTTCTTTGGGACTTGGTCGTCATCAGCCTTATGTAATGCAGTCTTAATGTCATGCGAGTTGGATTTTAGTGTTGTGCTATCAGCATCTGCAATTATCAGTTCATACAACACTTAAAAGTTGGCCAAAATCGTAAATTCATCAATTTAAGAAAACTGACAAGTTTAATCACTGAGGATCTATTTGCTTCATTTTCTGAAATAGAGGTAATTACAAGATATGAAGGACTTGGAGAGAATTGATTAGAAGCCCATTTAGCACAAACTGAATAAAAAGTTAAACTGGATATTGCAGTGCAAAGACGTTTAAGGCTCGCAGTAATGATTTAACAGAAAAACTAGGATAAGTAGCTATATGGTAGAACCAAGAGTAGTTCAAGGTTTCGGACCTTTATCATTCACTGGCATATCTTTCGTCTCGTTCAGATCTTTATATACAACAGCAATGTGGCTATGGCCCTTCTGAAATTCATTCAAAATGTCATACAGAGGCATGTTTTCAGAAACCCTGAAAAAATACCAATGCTGCACAATTAGCTGAAGAATAAGCATTGTGTGCTAACTATTATCTTATTCAACTGTGTTTTTTTATTCTACAAATATGTCACTCATATTACAGTTTGTACAAACTAAACTGCAGATCTATGAAAAGGTTGCGGATATCTAGGAACTACTTCATAATAATCAAAATTCAGAACCTTAGAATTCATTATTTGGATAGCTACAGGAAGTTATCTTGTGTAGAGAAAGCACAGAAGGATAATTGGATCAGTCAGAAGGCTATAATAGAAGTCTGATAGCCTTCTATTGTAGATGATAAATACATTTTGAAATGAAGCTTGACGTGTAAAACCATGACGGATGAACTATATGAGACGAAATCAACTACTTCCCCTACTCTAGTTAGATGCAGAGGTGAATTGTACATGTGAAAGGGCCATGGTGGAAGCTAAACCAATTGCTAACCCATGGCACCCTCCGTCAATTAGTTTCAGTAACCTTTAAATTGTTGTGTTTAAAGAAGAGATTAAATAGTTGCATCAGCGAATGGGAGCTGGATTTCTTAAACATTACATGATATTATAGATCATTGCAATTTGCAAGTAAGGAAAAATGGATGCTAACCTGTAAAGTTATAAGGTTATATAACGAAGAAACCATGGTACAATAGTGAAGTGCAGAAAACTATTACAACCCAGGGAGAACCTCACCCCAAAAGCTAGTTATTGAGGTGGGGTAGCCCAAGGATATATAAACCCCTACAACCCAGGGAGAACCACACCCCTAAAGCTAGTTATTGAGGTAGGGGAGCCCAAGACTATATAAGCCCTTACAACCTAGGGAGAACCACACCCCAAAAGCTAGTTACTGAGGTGGGGGAGCCCAAGGCTATATAAACCCCACCTCAGCAGATAGTAGTATCGATGTGGTATGGACCATAACAAACCAACCATGCTCCGCATCGGTCATCCTTGATAATGGCGCACTAGACAATACTAGCCCTGGGCAAGCTTTGCCATACTGGCGTCACCATCCAAGGCATGATGGGCATTGGGCACACAGGGCGGTGGGTGGCAACTCAAGGAAAACCACACGCCAAAAGCAGATTTTAAGGTGGGAGAGCCCAAGGCCGGCTATATGAACCCCATCTCAGCACATAGTAGTACTGATGTGGGACTGGCCCATCACGAAAACATTGATGCAATTATAATTCAATTGTTTAAATTAGCTTTACTTTCTTTTTCTGAGTATCCCATAACTGTTTCCCTTGAACCAATAAGTACTGATGTGGGACTGGCCCATCACGAAAACATTGATGCAATTATAATTCAATTGTTTAAATTAGCTTTACTTTCTTTTTCTTAGTATCCCATAACTGTTTCCCTTGAACCAATAAGTTCTGTTTAGGTGAGCTTGCTGGGGCATAGTTAATTGATTGGTTATAAACATAAACATTTAGGAAAGGGAAGAATTGCTGCAGTTATCCTTACCTCGGAATTTTTCTTATCAACATTTTCCTCAGGGGGACTGAATTTTCTTCTGAGTGAACCGCCAAAAGATTTTTAACCTGCCCGCAAAATATTTGAAGACAAGTACAGAGAGCATGGAACACAATATCAGTAAGTTACAGATACACATGCTTGCAGAAGTAACACAGCAAAAGAAACAAGAACTCTTGATAAATGATGTTGACAATTAAACTTCAACACAATAAGTGAATCCACAACAAGGTAAAAATTGAGTTCAGCATGGATGGAACATTATTACCAAAATTAGTCCTATAATATTTGTCGACTTTCTGTAGTAAACAGGAACTCTGCTATGCCCCATTGTCATTATAGCATTTAGTGTTTCCCTGCATGAGAGAGAGAGAGAGAGAGAGAGAGAAGGAGATAGACGTGTTATAGAACATAAAAAGTTTATGAAAGCTTGAAATCAAATTGAACAGCAACTTATTAACCCACAAGTTAAGTGTTCCGTCCAGATCAAGAGAAAAAGCCTTTGATATTGGAGTCATCGCATCTTTTGCAGTTTTTTCTGTCAACTCCAGTGCTCCAGCAATTATTGTTGTTTCATCATGTGTCAAATCCCCTCCTTTTCCAGCCTGTCATAGCAATAAGAAGCAAACAAGCTGAGGCATACAGAAAAATAAACAGAACGAATTTGGAAACAAGGTTCAGCTATAGCACCTAATCTTGGTGAGATGAACTTGTTTGTGTAAGCGACAGTGTTCATGCATATATACAAATATTGCATGTCTAAAGATATTTTACATGTGCTTAGATTAGCAACGAAATCGAGAACTAGTGAAACATTACCTCATTGCCATGGAAATCCACAAACGTTTTTAGCTCAGCTCTTCGCAGAAGGGCAGCGTGCCCCTTACCTAACATCCAATCCAAGACCTAGAAGCAAAACCAAGGATGAAGTTAAGATCCCTTTTTCTTTATCAAGCTAATAATAAGATCCTTAACAACAGAAAGTAGCACAGAGAAATTCTCTCAATTTGCTGCATGGGATTTTGGCGTTTTCTTTCAAATACTAAAGATGATTGTCTCTGTATATTAATAAATAAAATGATGCATATTCTACATATCTGATTATTCGCATGATAGTTTCTCACTTATAATAAAAATGAAAAATAAATAGAGTGAGAAAATGGAGTAACTCTGATATTATAACTATAACCAAGTAGATATATATAAATGCAGAATACATTTATATGAACTCCTCCATTCAACTTTATGTTGCATTCTTTCCAGTTTTTCCTAAGCTTACAGAAAGGAAAAGCGCATACAAATTAATCGCCATAGCGTATATGAGTCCAGATCAATCTTATGAGCTGTTAGTGGATTCATTAAGTTTTATTTCTTAAACCCTATCATTTGACTTGAATCGTGACACGGTGGCAACCAAAATTAAAGCTGGTGAAGCATTTCTCTCTGTGGTAGCAAAACATGGAAACTTAACAACTCTAAATAGTAAACTATAGGATGTGATTGTTGTGCTGTATACCTTACTAATTGGATAACTAATGGGGAAGAATAACCAGAGAAGAAGCTGAACAAAAGGTGCTACAGTAGCTCCAACTGTCAATCCATAGCGAGTACAGATTGCTTGAGGAATTATCTGCAAACATAAAAGCAACAAAGCCTAGTTACAGAACAAGAGACGAGCAAATGCAATAGCTAACAAGCTGAAATATTAAGTTGATGAGTAGAATAGACCACCTCTCCGAACATGAGAATCAGTGTCACAGATACCAGTACAGCTGCCCATGAAGGTACAAGCTTGTCCAAGAAAATTGGAAGAGACTACAAAGGAAAAGGAGAAAAGTAATAAATAAGTAAGCACGGGTAATAAAAGGATAACTATTGCCAAATAAGGACTGGTACACAAACCTCCATTGCTAAAGAGTTGCCGATCAAGAGTGTGCAAAGCAAAAGGTGTTGGTTTTTTACGACTGGAAGTATTTTAGCTGTCAAAGAAAGGAAAAAATCTTTAAGAAGCCGATGCAAGCGAACATTCTACAACTCATACTGTGTCACGACACTGCTTCTTTTCTAACTTATCACAGTATAAGCCTTATTACAACATCAGTGATTATTGCTTCAATTGTAGAATCATGATATGAGAACTGACTTAACTTTCTCATTTGTCCATTCCAGGTATGACAAGAATCATGTACCTCTTTCTCTTACTTCTTCAACTATTCAATTACCTTGTTCGAGTACATAATCAATACACTATTTCCTTACTTTATCTATCCACAATTTGCATTGCAGTTCAACCGCAACAAAGCTACCACATCAAGCTTATTGCTAAACAATTTATTCAGTTTCTAAGGACAAATTCACTCTCTTTTACTTATTCATGATTTATAACCCCCTTGCATAAATCAAGATTCAACCTTTCTGTTTCTTTCGAAAAATATGTTTTAGGACAGCCAATTCTACACATTCATTTACCTATATGAACAATTTTAAAGTAAAAACCTGACTAGAACATAGAATTAGCAAGAGGAAATATAACTCCAAGAACTGATCATATAGAAAAGTTTACAACTTTACACCAAAGTTACAAAGGTAGCAGGTAGATATTAGTCATTCACACTTATCAACATTAGCGAACACAGGATTTTCACCAAGGGGTTCATCATCTACAATATACACATAAAAAGAATTTGTTGCCCTTGTATATAGCATAAGAATTTTTCACAACCTCTAATTAACTCTCAAGAATAAAGGATAAGACAACAAACTTCCATGAAACACAAGCAGATAACTAAAAACCCAAATCAGCAAACTTTAGCACTTCCTTAAAAAACCCCAAAACAGCAATCTTTAACACTTTCTAATAAACCCCAAAGCAGCAAACTTTAGCACTTTCTAATTAACCCCAAATCATCCATCTTTAACATACTCTTCTTAATAAAACTTACAGGCATGAATACGATCTTGTGGACGACCAGATTTGCTGAGAACTTCAAGGTCGACAAGTCCAAGAGACATAAGACCAAGTGTAAGACCAGCCATCAAACCAGCAAACAACACCAATCCTATAATTACCAAAATAAACACAAAAAATTCTGTTCCACAACACGGCACATCTGCCATTTTTTTTTCCCAAGTTCAAAGAAAGTTTGAGAACTTGGAAAAAGATTTTATTTTTTTTGGAATTTTAAACTTAGATTTATGTTTTATCAAGAACCCAAAATCATTCAAGCTACCTAACTTACAAAATTATTTATAGTGAATTTTTTTTTCATTCAAGAACTTTTTGTCTTTTTCTCTCCCCCATATCTCTTTAAAATCAATTTATTTAGCATAGGTGCATGTCCAATGTGATGAAAAACAATTATTCCCAGAATATTATTGGGATTGGCTAATTAAATGAGTAGTCCCTTTGTTTCTTCCGACTGCTAAAAAGCTTTTTTGTTTGTTTATTAAAGTAACGGTAGAATTATCATTTACTCTGTCCACCAAGACGTGACATACTTGAAGTTTATTGAAAATATAATTCTAAATAAAAGCACTAAGACATGATATACTTGTGGCTTATACAAGATATGGTCCTAGATAAGAGTATATTGAGATTTGAATTAAGATAGAAGATTAGTAAATAATTGAGTATGGTTTAAATTTTTTTATCAGTGTTATTATTGGTATTTTCTTCATATCGTATTCTTTCAATTTTATATTTGTTTTTTTTTTTTGCTTCGGTTATCATATTTGTTGTTGTTACTATTTGTTTCTCCAATACTTTCTATTTAAGCCAATGATCTATTGTAAATAGTTGTTTTATCTTCATAAAGTAAAGGTATTGATCGGTTCCCACATGTAAGATTATATTGGTTATGTTGTTGTTTTGATTTGAACTTGAAACATCATAATTATAATCTCACTTCTTTGACCACTAAATACAAGTCCATAAATGAAATTCTTTCAACGTCTGTTAGAATTCTCGTGTTCAAATTCACCTTTTGAGTCCTAAAAAGGAAATAGTCGAGTAAGTAAATATGAAATACATGATGGGATAGTAGGATCCATCTATTTTTATTGAGAACGTCTACATTCGAATTCACTCTTAATTGAATACTTATATCGTATTTGAATTTTAAAAATGAACATGACGTTAAATAAATATAAAATACCTAATAGTTAAAAATAAATTCTCGTTTGTACTTGTTATTTGCGATATTAGAGTTTGATCTCATATGAATACTCACTTTATTAATTTTTATGGTATTCTTTTTTATATATTTTCTTAGGGTTGAAGTAAAGTAGAAATATTCTCAATTTACTATAGTGATTTGCTCACATAAGAGTTGACTTAATACGTTGAAAATTATTGTTTAGGTTGACTTTTTTTTAAACTTTGTAATAGAGAATAATTTTTACTATTAGAATAGTGGAAGGCATGATGACTTGATAAGTAGGTGAACGAAGATTTTTCTGAAATAAAGATAGACGTATCATGAAATAATATATATAGTTATTTAATTTTTTTCATTTCAGAGTTGGTAATTGATATTTTTAAGACGTTTGAAATCCCCCTATTTATAATATTAGATATATTTTTTTTGTTTAAGCAATTATGATTTTATCATATTAAATTATGTCATATAATATGAAATATAAAAAAAAATCTAAATGCAAGAGCTTCAATAAAATGTATTAAGATCCAAAAAATATCTTGGTAATTACCAATCATTTATTTTAGACAATTTAATAAAAATAAAAATAAAATGTACAAAGTTGTTTCTGTTAATGAAATACCTGTAATTCCACATGTAATAGCTCATTCCTTCTCACCATTTTCTCAGAATAAATAAATGAGTATGAAATTTCTTTCATGAGAAACTCAATAAGGAATCTGTTCACCTACCATTATTCCACATGTATTTTTTATTATTTTTGTAAATATAGTTTTATATCGTTGGAAATAATTTTAATTATATTGAAATCCAACCATTATTTGTATGGGATCTTATAGTATAGTACTTGGAATTTAGTGTTTATTTTAATACATATAAAGGTTGCAATTGTAAATATAGTCATTAATCGTTATATAGTGGCAATGATCTCATGTACATTATAAAATTCAAGAAAATTAAACTATTAAAGAAGATAGGTGTTTTAACTTTTTTTTAAAAATGTCGAATTACTTTATTCCATAAAAAAATAAAGTTTATTTATTCGTTTTGACTTAGTTTTTGGTGCGTTCAATAAGTTTTCTTTTATACGTTACCAACTTCTTTACATTTCATGAATAACAACTGACACATGTAATACGCCTAGTGTTTTTTTCTAAATTTTGACAACGCTACTATGTAAAAATGAGATATGTATTCAAAATGAATGTACGAGTTAAGATATATATCACGAGCCCTACAAAAATAGATCGAGTAAATTTTATTTCTTTAGCTAAGTTAATTCTCCCAAACATCATCTACCCAACAATTAACAACTGGATTCATCTTCCTCGTAGTGGAGTATTACTTGGTCACGCTCAATGTTTTAAATGATAAAATTAAAATTTAATTTAGAACATGCTTCAAAAGGGACCCTCAAAGACTAAACTATTAATGTGCAAATAATTCGTATAAATACGATGTTGTTATTACTATTATTATTATAGATGAGATGTTTGACACGTACACATCTATCGAATGTGAGTAAGTATTCATTACTATGTACCAAGAATTCTTTGTATGTATGCTTTACGCCTAGAAATTGTCCATTTTATACGTCACTAAATTATTTTATCCTTCCTCATTTCAATTTGTTTGATATACTTTGACTCTATACGAAAGCTCCTCTTCACTTCCATAACTCATGAGTAAGATAGTCTTGATGAAGTTGCTTCAGACTAAAGGCCATAAGAACTCAAACTAAAGAGAAAAAAAAGAGAGAATCTTTTTAAGTTCATTGTCTTAAATATGCAATAGCAACCGTAGGTTATAAAAACTTATAAGACTGTTGAAATTTGTGATCTTAAACATGCGATTAGTCATTAAATCTTCTAATTAAGAGAATACACAAATGCATCCAAGAGTCTAGTATAATGGTTAGTGAAGTGGATTGATCAGAATCATGATTTCTCAAGTTTAAATTCGAACATAGACAAAAACACTAAACAATTTCTTCTACTTGTTCATGCGGTGGGAGATAGTATCAACGTATCCCGTGAAACTAATCGAGGTGTGACTACATATGTATATTGAACTATATATACATTTATGAGGTCATGGTGGTAGGAGTGCATATCATGCCAAAGCAAAATGTTAACTTATCATAAGGTGCACATGTTATTGAGAAAAAGACCAAGTAAATTCATAAGGTTCCAAGAACCTTATCCAAGTCAAAAACATCTAACACCCAACAATGGAGCTATCTCACCATGTACAAAAATAGATAACCTATCAAAGACTAAAAAAAACAATTTTTCAATCTGGCAACCAAAGGCAACAAATAAGTACTTGCTCATAAGTTACAAAAAATAATTGGACCACATATTCTATATCTCAATAAACCACATATGGTGGATAACATCAAGTGGATACAAAATAACACTGTGCCGACTTTCTTAGGCCTATGGTTAATAATATAAATATGTGTTTAATATATACACACATATAATATATGTATAAATAGATATATAATTGAGCCATAATTAAGGTAGTGGATGTGGATGTGCCAGTTGTTGAGATGTACCTCCTCTTAATGATGGTGTTAGGTGCATGAACAAAATATCACAATGAAAATTGGTATCAAAGCTGATGATTCGATGAGACGAGTATAGAGATGACGGAGTGAAATGGGGCGAGTTACTCCTTTATCCGTTTGCAAGTTGGTTTATTATCCGTACTTGTAGTTTGGAGGCAAACGTATAAGAAGAAGCCCGTGGGCCACATCAAAGATGACAAAAGAAATAAGAGCAACTTTCACATATAGCAAACACAAAATTCATATTTGTATGCTATAACAAAATTTGCATAATTGCGCTCTATAGCAAACATATATATGTATAATTCGCTATACATATACAAAAAAAAACAGTTGTATAATCTGTTTTGGTATACATATACAAAAAGATCAATTGTATAAAGTGAGAGAGGCGAGTGAGCGAGCGAGATCTGGGAGAGTGGCGAGCGAGATCTGGGAGAGTGGCGAGCTAGATCTGGGAGAGGGGAGAGAGGGGAACGAAAATATATGTATATATACAATTTTCTCTCGCTTTATACAAACACAAACACACTTCATACACTTGCGTTTGTATAAAAAACGAGAGAGGCGAGGGAGAGAACGAGAGTGGCGAGCGAGATTCACCAGGAGAGAGGTGAAATAGCAACAGTTTGCTATGAGGTACAATTAAATCAAACTATATTTATAGCATTTAATTTGAATTAATAGTTTGCTATTATATACAATTTTCCCAAGAAATAAGCTACATTCAATTTATATCATCAACCAAACTCAGTGTAAATCGAATCTCATACTTAATCTTGGATATCCCGCCTTATATCACACACCTCTTAGATGAGATAAATTAGTCCAAGGACTATAATCCCGTGACAATATAATCCACGTACCAAACGAATGGTTAAAGGCCTTTAGGGAAAATTATTGTAGGAAAAATTACATAAGTGAAGGTCTTTTATTTAATAATTACCACTTTTAAGTATACTTTTAATTTATTACCATTTTTGTCAACTTTTAGCAATACTTACTTAAAACAATTTTGTTCCTTTAAACTTCGCAAAAAGTGCTGTCATTCGCAACTTTTAGCGATACTGCCATTCAGCCAAATTGTTATATATGGTTAAAAGAATAATGTTGACAAATATCGTAAATATTTTTTAAAAAGTGTACACGTAAGTGATTTTCCCAAAATTGTACAACTTAGGCCCAAAATGGATAATATCACATCATGCTAAAAGGATCTTTGAGTTGTGTCATCCTAACATGTGGGATTCTTTTTATGCTACTTTTGGATAAAAAATTGCTAACCTTTTAAAGATACCGTTAAGAGGGGAAAAAGAATAAAAGAGTAGTAGGGTAAAGGGATGAAAATTGATGGTAGTCGTGGCCTGTTTCATTACCTTCCTTTACTTAACACAGAGAATAGCTGGATATGATTGAGCAACTTTTCTGAGACATTGGTTGTGTGTGTGGCTGTCTTTCCTTATCCTTAATAACAATTCTTTTTCCTCTACTACAGTACTCTTTTATTTCTGTTGTATATATTGCATGGCTTATCCCTTTAGTTCTTCTCTTCTATTAGTTGTCACTAAAAATCAGTATAATAATGTCTAATCAAGAAAATGGTAGCTTGCCTGATTTTATACTACCTGATTCTTTGTACACTGAAACCATCAGAGAAGTTCATTCAGCTGTCGAACATGATTGGGATTCTTTGAGACAATCAGCATGTCAAACTGCAGCAGGAAGGGCACTATGGAAACATGTGATCCATGATCCACTAGCAGAGTTACTTGCAGGGGAGACGTACCTGAAAAAATTGTATGAGAAGATTAAGAAAGATATCCTCAACAATGCTAAAGAGATTTCTGGTGTTATCATTGCAGTTAGGACACTATGGTTTGATAAGGGAATTGAAGCAGCTCTTACTTCTTTTGATGGCGGAGGAGCACAAGTTGTCATTCTTGGAGCAGGTAGGTGATGTTCCCACGTGATCTCTTGTGCTGTATATACCCTGTGACACTAAAATGAAATGTATACTTCTAGCAACTCAATGACAATTGACTAGTTTATCTTTGGTAAATAGTAGTCAGGGGCGGAGACAACCTTTAGTAAGGGTGTCATTCAACACTGCTTCGTAACATCAAATTAATGAACTTACTAATTGAATTGTGACAATATACTGATATCACTTATGCAAAATCTTGCATATGCTCACTATTAGTAGTCAGTAACTGAACTGATCAAATGTCCACTCACCCAGTTCTGCGACCCCAACTTGTTTGGGACTGAGGCTTTGTTGTTGTTGTATTCTGCAAAAGTTTTCATCCTCCTAGATCCATATACTAAACTAAACATTACCAGGACGCAAAAATTTTCCAGCTTTGAATCCCTGAAATACTAGCCATGACTATGTTTGGATAAAAGGTGATAAGTGGAATGTAATTTAATTCCTCTGAGTTATGACCTCAATATGGAGATTGAACACTGAATGGACATAGATTGTCCACCACAAGAGACTCCTCATATTTCACCTAGCATTTTCATTGCTCACCCTTCAGTAGATATTTGATTCCATTTAGAAAAAAATGTTACAGAGCAAACCAATGATGTCTGTTCTTTTTCTGCAGGTATGGATACAAGGGCATATCGTTTGAGTTGCTTGAAGGACAGCAACATGTTTGAGGTTGATTTTCCAGAGGTCTTGCAGATGAAAACCACTATTGTAGAAGCAGCAACAGAAACAACAGATGAACAAAAGCACCAACTGATGATGGCAAAATCATTGAACAGAGTGGCAGCGGACTTGAGAGAAAAGGACTGGCTTGAAAAGCTTCAAGAATCAGGCTTAAATCTAAATACGAATACAGTGTGGGTATTAGAGGGAATTCTCTACTATCTCTCTCACTCAAATGCAATGGAAGTACTGAAGATTATAGCAAATAACTGTACCTCTGCTCATACAGTACTCTTAGCAGACTTCATGAACAAGCAATCAACCACAATGTCCAGCTCAAATTTCCATTTCTATAGCGACTATCCTGATGAGTTATTGCCATCACTAGGATTTTCTGATGTTAAACTTTCTCAAATTGGTGACCCAGATGCACATTTCGGGTTATTGCATGACCCACTAAATTTGTTCAACAAGTTGCGCAACTTGCCCAGGTCACTTCAAACTCACCCAGATGATGGAACACCATGTTGTAGGTTGTATTTGCTTCAAGCTTCTGGAGAACCACCAAACAAGACTATTTTGTGAATATTATAAGAATGGTTCACCAATAAAGTCTAACTTGCTGTTAGAGCTTAGAAGCACCTACTCGTTGATTGTTACTGTCATCGTACAACATTAGTTATACTGGCAACAATATCGTTTAAGCTATGACTAGTATACTTTTTATCATTTCAAGATCTAGGTAATTCTTAAACAAGTTCATCATATTTCAGCCCCGCCATACCCCCTCCAACTTTTAACTTTTGCAAGAGTTAAAAAGAGATAATATAGTACTATTTTACCTTCTTTTAGAGTTTATTATATTTCTCCCAATCACAAAGAAAGTTTTATCTATTTCCGGAAAAGGGAATCTACTTAAAGGAATTAATGCTGATTGCCTGCTTCGGATACTTTTAAGGCTCACACAACAAAAAGAGTCAGAGCGACCAGGAGCAGGCATGAACGCCTAAAGAGATTCATACTATTTGTGGTTACTAACCCTTTTTCATATTTACAAAGGCTAGTTCACTTGAGCCCGTAAGTACTAGACTTTGATAAATGAATGGAGGTGCAGAGATATTTAATATTAGAAACATAATCGTAGTAGATAATCAAAACCTGCTACCTGAAATCACTTGTTATAGAAGGGCTTCATCGAAGGACTCAGACAAGAATTATCCCAGGCCTTGTTCCTTCACATACTTCTAAGGCTTGAATTATATACAAAACACAAAATGAAAACATCCTTTGTGTGGTATGCTATGTTGCTCGAATCCCCCAAAAATGCTACTGCGACCATGTCAGATCCTCCAAAAATGGTGTCAGGTGTGACGGCACTTTTGGAAGATCTGAGCAATACAGGCGGTATGACCAAATGGTGACTAAGAAACAGAGAAGTTTCGTGGGAGTGAACTATTGGCTGCACGAAAAGAATGTTCTTTGCATAGTATGCAACTTAGGAGCTAGTGCTACTGTCATACTTGAATCCAAGATTACTGCAGTAATTTCAATGAAAGGGAAGATAGGTCTGCTAACTATAACTAATAGCGACTGAAGTAAAGAGAAGTTAACAGGAGAAAATCAAAACAATGAAAGAATAATATTTAACATTAAGTGTATGATACAACCTATTGAAGTTTTCCTTTTTGCCTGTCCCAAAAGTAAAGGATAAAAGCATCTGCCGAATTGGCAAATGCCAAATTCATCCTGTTCCTTCTTTGACTTGAATAAGGATAATCAAACTTCAAGGCATTCCTTGATGCCTTGCTCAAAGTTGTCCAGACAGGTCACTGTATCCATGAGAGCATTTGCAACCTTTTGTCTGTTTTAAAAAAAAAATAGCATGTTCATGCCATAAGACGGTACAATCAAAAGACGGGGGACGAATCAAACATGAAATATCTAACTTGTTATCATGTTTATCAGTCTTATAAAATGTAAAATTTTTCTGAAAACAAATCAACACAAGTTTTGAGAAGAGTACAAATAGAAATTGTTGCATATCACTAAATATACCTATTAGAAGCAACTTGCACATCGAATTCATTTGCCATGTCACTGAGAGAAGCAAAAGACCTGCACCCACAAGAAATACAGAAAGTATTGTGTCAAATAATTAATGTCAAATCTCTCCAACACGCGCATGCATAGATGTGTCATTGTGATAACTCAAGACTGACTTTTAACATCTCCAGAGCACGTGAAATATGGAAAACAGGCAATGAATGTACACTCTTTCCATATCCTTTTAGAAACTAAATCAGTAACTAATAAGGATAGTTCTATGGTAACACGTAATTTGAAATTTCCCAACCCAGATCTTTTAGCCACCAACAGCTATTGAAAATTCGATATGTGGACAAAAACCAAGCTACTATAACAAAAACATATTCTAGAACATCGGCTAATGAACAGCTAAGACAACTTCCACCTTATATGTACAGAGATCAACTTACTTCTTGAAGTGTTTATAGCTCAACATACAAGATAAATCAGTCACAACAAGTTTTACAGGCTACCTTATGAGATCAATAAGTTTGGCTTCAGCTGCTAACTTTACCGGGTCCTTGTCAGGAAGCAAAGAAGAAGCATTTTTCACAACCAACTGGAAAGTGCAAACCTGAGAATTAGGAATTTTTCATATGAGCCACAAACAACACACACATAGGCCAAAAAGATAAAAGAACCAAAAAATAGAGTGAATCATAACTACTCTTTTTTGCTTAATTATTTACTTTGTTTCCACAGCTTCTCGTCTCCCTCTCTAACACGCCACTCTAAAAAATTGCATTACCATAGAACACAATCTAGAATAGAGACTGATTATTTTTTTTATTTTTTTTCATGTAATAGAAACTAGTAACATGTCCACACCACTTATGCACTCAATCAATCAACTATAACAATTGAGATCGGGCATATGAATCATCTGTATACGGTATACATGCAACTCAATTCAATTCCATAATTAGATCATTTTTCATTGTTGATTATTTTCACATCAACCTACCACATCCTTTTTATTAAAACTCGAGACTGGCTATGCTTAGCAAAACGCTCAATACGCGAAGTCAAACCAGTAGTTCACTTGGCTTAGAAATAAGTGCATTAGCAATTTAACTCAAATAAATACTCACTGGTTAAAATGTGATTAAAAATTCCATCAAAATCAACAAGAAGCTGGTAAATTCTGATTCAATCAGAAGTCAAAACTCAAACCTCAACTCCTGATTTTGATTGAAACTGAACGAAGGAATTTCTCTCTTGAGGCACACAATCCCTTGCAGCAGATCTCAATAAGCTCTGAACTTCTTCAAGTTCCTTTTCACCAAATTCCGGTTCAGTTCTAGCTGTCAAGTACAAAGCAACTAATTAAGTTCACCAATTGCAGTATTATAAAGAAAAAAAAGAGGCTATTTCAAATACACAGTATTTTAGTACTAAGTAAGAGATTAGCATATCGGAGGATGTTTCTAGAAGCCTCGATTGGAGCCAAAAGGTACTTCGCAGTCTTCTTCTTCTGATCTCTTAGCCATTCTTTTGGTCCTGCTGAGAACATTTTTGCAAACCAAAAAAATTCAGTTAGAATTATGCTTAATTTCAATTTTAAAAAAACTCGAGATAAGTAAGTACATATGCCGAAGGAGAGAGCGGAGGCAGGATGAGTGAGAGGAGCAATGAGTGAGAGCCAAACGACGGCATTTCTACGGCTGAAAAACTTTGCTTCGAGCGGCGGCAGCGGTTGCTGCACCGACGGCGGCGGTTTCAGGGGCGTCGGAGGGACGGTGGTCGTGGTGGAGGAAGGGATAAGGGTGATACTCGGCGGAGTCATGGTGGTTGAAACGCAACGGTATTGGTACTGTATTTGTCCTTTTCCTAAAATATCATTTCATAACAAGTTTATAAAATGGGAAAATTAGTTAAATAAATAAGTTATGTCCCCAAAAACAAAAATGGAGATGCGGGGGATCGAACCCCGTGCCTCTCGCATGCAAAGCGAGCGCTCTACCATTTGAGCTACATCCCCAATTTGTTAATGGTTATGGTTTGTATTACAAGAATCAAAAAATAGAATATTATTACCATAATTTTCAAACTACCATTTGAGTAATATTTAGTTGAAACTGTCTTCCACTTAGAAAAAAGTTGAAGATACATCTAATTAAATAAATGATAGTATTATTTCTCTAATAGCTTAAGATGATCACACACTATTCAAAAAGATATTCAAATTCAATTAGCTACTTACAAATTATCATAAACTTCGGCCCCAAATTCTTGGTCACACAAATACGAATGTTCAAAACCAATGCTTCACACTTGGATACTATTTAAGGGTTATAAAAATCTCAAGATTAGGCATACACTTGCAATGCACGTGCAGTAAATCTACTATAATATAAGAGCATATAAATGTCTTAGGTTCAAATTTCGTTGTCACCTGATATTAAAATGAATTTTTCACGTACTTGATCCATATAAAAACAATCTTCATCAAACAAATCATTCAAAAAAAATTTGAAGTGTATTATTGTCTTCACTCCTCATTAGTATATAAATATATATAAACCTTGTTGATACAACCAAGAGGAAAATTTAAGACAAACTAACAATGTTTTTCCCAATAATCTGTCCTAGAGAAGTGATCGCGCTTGCAAGTTAGTACACCAACTTATAAACTCACTCGATACTATAGTTACGCTCTTGTATTGTGGCGAACATGGGAGGGATGCCTTGTTGATTTCGAAAAACATTTAGTGGGTCAATTATTGTCTTAGCCTTGACCAACCTATCATAGTTATTCAAGAAATATTTTTGACCCCAGACCCGAGCTCTCTCTATTGCATGGCCAGCATTAGTATTTATCAATAAGTTGTCGATCACTCCAAGGTCCAAATCTATGTAGTTGACATAAGCTGCCCTAGGCGCGCTTGAAACAAAGGGTGCCATTGTATTGTAAAACTCCCTTATCCACTCTATGTACGCGTTGCTCTTGGTGATACTATTATCCTTTTTCCCCCACTCTACTAGATATTGAATTCCGAAAAGGTTACCCTTTCTATGAGGGAAAGCAATAGCGTCCTCACTAATTCTCTCCATGGCTCCGCCATAAGGGTCCAATATAATGTGTCCCTTTG
Source organism: Solanum tuberosum (assembly GCF_000226075.1). Classification (NCBI taxonomy): domain Eukaryota; kingdom Viridiplantae; phylum Streptophyta; class Magnoliopsida; order Solanales; family Solanaceae; genus Solanum; species Solanum tuberosum. The sequence continues at coordinate 289,189 of NW_006238958.1, forward strand.
GCTCTTTCTCAAGTACATCAAGAGTTGTCATTATGCCATCCATTGAAATTGGAGTCTTAACATAGTCCGACTTGGCTTTGAAGTATGATTTTTTCTCAAAGTAGCGTTGTTTTAGAAGGGAGACGTTGGATGTGTTATCTAATTCAGAAAAGAAAAGTATGGACTCAATCCAACTCATTTCTTTGAAGTCATGTTTTTGAATGCCTAATTCAGGAAAGGCCTTGTTCAAGACGGAAATGGCTTTAGTTCTTGGACCTAGGTAAAATCCGTTGAATTGGGCATTCATTTCATGAATTCCTCTACTAGCAACGCCTCTAATGGAGACAGATAGGTAAAATTCATCGTCTAATTTTGGTGCAACTAGTTGCCATTTGTGAACTAGTTGAGACACGTAACGTTTGGATCCAGGCCTAGAGAGTATGAAACTAGTGACAATCTTAGGTACTTTGAGCAATTGGATCTTCCAAGCATATATGACTCCCCATATTCCACCACCACCACCTCTAATCGCCCAAAATACATCTTCTCCCATGGATTCGCGGTCTAATATCCTTCCTTCTGCATCAACTAGAAGCGCGTCCACCACATTATCAGCAGCAAGTCCATACTTTCTTGACAAAAAACCAAAACCACCCCCGGAAATATGTCCACCAACGCCCACAGTTGGGCAAGAACCAGCTGCAAATCCATGAACATTGCTTGCTCGGGAGATTGCATAATAAGTCTGACCAAGCGTAGCACCACCCTGCACCCAAGCCGTTCCTGACTCCAAATCCAACGAAACATCATCTAATTTCATCAAATCAATGATCACAAACGACGAACCACCCTCCAAGGTAACCGATGAAGTCCCTTCATAACTATGTCCTCCACACCTTACTCTTATCTCATACGAACCTCGTATGCAACACATAACACTGCTCACTATCTGCTCCTTACTCTCCGGTACAATAATAACCATTGGTTTAGGCATAAATGACTCCGCAAAACGGAGATTCTGGATAGAAAAATCAAGCAAGTTAGAGTAATAACTACCATCATCCCCTGTTTTGTAAACAGAGAAGTTACTAACATTGTAATTCATCAAACATGTAACAATGTTTGTGCTATTCGTAGCGATGGAAGATAGAATAAGAGAAATAAATAAGAATAATATGATCAAAATTAGTTTCATGGCGAATTTCGTTTAGTTTACTTCTCGATTGATATACAGAGAAGTTGCTTTATACAAGGAAGACAGCAGATCGAAGACAAAAAGATGAAACTTAATGAGAGGTGCCGGCCTAATATAAGTTGTTTTAACTAACATTTATTATATTTGTGTACATGAAAATGGATAATATGTTTGCCTAATATAACATGACAATACAATAAACACATCAATTCTGCAGAGTAAATTACGAAAAGTGCCGGCCAACAGCAACATATATATACGACAGATAAAATTGTCATGTTGCAAGATCGAGAGTGTAAACTTCAGGGATAAAACTAATAGTTCACACCGAGTTTAAGAATATTTTCACTATTTCTGTGTTTCCGTTTGACCTTATTTATATATAAAGTACATAGCAATATACAATTTAAAGGATTAATTAGTGTTGTCATGTACCTTAACATAACATTTATTTGTAATAATTTTTCTATGATTTCTAATTCTGATCTTCCGCCCCAATCTGATAATATAGTGTTGGTGTTGGTATATATAAAAATTCGGTTATGGTTCAATTCTGATCGATAATAAATAGGAGACGTTGCGATATATGATTTATCTGATCATGATATATGTTAATGCGTGATCATTATTCGTAGTATCAACTCTTCATCTCCCTGGCTCTACTTTTAATGTCAACCTTTGGTTTTACAGTTGCCAGGTTCATTCATGTATGTACATTATATATAGTTTTTTTTTCCTAATTGTCACTCTCTTAACACATATTATTATCTGGTGAAGAAAACAATAGCTGATAATTAACAAAATGGTACGTAACCTGACTTCTATTTTATTTTCATTGCAAACTATGTTATAGTTGTGCTGTTGTTTTTTCTTGTTTTTCATTTCATAACATAATTGATAATACTATATATGACATAACTTGACCTCAGTTGCAATCTACGTCCTCCAGCTTTTGGTGTACATAAGTAGGCATCTATATCCTCTAATTTTATATGACATAATACATGTAGGACACCATGTAGGATGTTGCATAGGGCGTGAATTGCCACATAGGATGCCAAGTAGGATACGTGTCTACTTGTTCAATTTTGTACAAATTTAAGTGTCTATATGTCAGACAAGGACAATTTACCCCTGCCATTAGGAAAAAGTGTTGTTTTAGCCCTTTTATTCCAAACAAAGCTCTAATATGAGGATACTATTAAATTATAGTAAAATGTTAAAATGGATGAATTTGAAAACGTGATGTCCCCTATTTTATGTAACCCTTAATGGCAAAAGGCATATCCGATATGATTTGTTAATGGCAAATTGAGCAATTTCTGATAATAAAAGGGTATTTTGATGCACAAAGTATCTCACATTTATATAGAGTGAAAGTAGACAGTCTAGCATGACCATTAACCAAGCATCAATGACTGATTCCACGACTCGAATATGTGACACACAAGTCACACATAAATAACTTTATCGTTACTCCAAACTTCCCCTTATTTTGTCCTTTTCAATTTATTTTATGTAAGAGCTAAGTTTGATTAACTATGTTTAATTATGAAGGAATATCATCAACCAAGTTATGATCAAACAAAGTTAATGTTGATTGAACCATGGGGAGGCACAAGTGGATCAGAATGGAATTACAAGCTCACAAATCCCATTAAAGAGATACTAATAGCTCATGGTGATAATGTTATAGACTCCATTATTTTCAGAACAATTGGTCAACAAGGTATAATTGATTCACCAAAATTTGGTGGCAATGGGGGATATAGAAAAACTAAGGTATGCCAATTTATTTTTTTGACTAGTAAACATATAGTCACAATTTATTTGAAGTAGTTCAGAGAATACGATAGTCAAAACTCAAAACACGTACTATGAATTTTGTCATAGATTCTTCGATTTTTGAAAACTATACTGAAAAGTACAAGTCAAAATTGTCTCATTTGTTAGGTTACTATTGAAAATGCCCCTGGAGAATATTTGACAGGTATCAGAGGCAAACTGGGGTATTATGTTGGCAATTTGGTTGTAAAATCTCTTTATTTTTCGACTAATTTGAAGTGTTATGGACCGGTTGGTGGGAACGAGGTGGGAGGTACCTCGTTTTCACTCGTGTTGAAAGTAAATGGCGCGATTCTGGGATTCCATGGACGTTCTGGAGCGTTCCTTTATGCTATTGGCGTTTATTTGCAGAATGTCACACCACCTGAACAAATAAAACAATTAAAACAACCTAAAGTTGAAGAAAGTCCTGACGAGTTCCCCAATGTACGTACATGTGTTATAGTGGATAAAGTTCAGTTACTTTAACGTGTTTTTACGAATAACATCATTTTACGTACAGAAATTGGACGTGATGAAGTGTATTCAAGCGCGAAGCCCCGGACCTTGGGGAGGATATAGTGGAAAAGGTTGGGATGATGGTGTATTTTGTACTATCAAACAAGTACATATTTATATGAACACAATAATTTCAGCTATATGTGGAATTCAAATTGAGTATGAAAAGAAAGACAAAATGTCAGTTTGGTCACAACTTCATGGTGGTTTTGGTATTGGAGCTGGAAATCATGACAATGTTATTAAAAAGGTATGAGTTTTTTCGAATTTGAAATCGCAATGTAATTTATTTGTTCATTTAATTTTTATTTTTTGTGTGTGTGAAATCGATATGCAGATATATGTTGATGGTGAAAACGAGTTCTTGATTGGAATTGAAGGATATTATAGTCTAGTGAAGGAAAATGGAGGCCTTGATACATTAAGACAAATTGCATTTTATACAAATAAGGGAAAATATGGACCTTATGGAATTGAAATTGGAACTTATTTTAGTTCTTCAGCAGCTAGAGGAAAAATTGTTGGTTTTCATGGAAAAAGTGGTGTTTTCTTAAATGCTATTGGTGTTCATATGGAATATTTCTAAAAAGTTTATTAGAAGTGTTTATCCTTTTTGAATTTTTTATCTGGTATTCGATATTTATATTTATGAGATTTGGATTTATCGTGGACAATGATTACCTTTGGTATCGTGAATGCTATTGTTATGTTTTACTGAACCTACTGAGCATACTCCTTCGGTTCCATATTAGTTGTTTATTAAATTGTCTTTATTGTATATATTTTAGTTTAAGTAATGTCAAATATCACTACTAAAAAATTGCTAAAAAAAGACGAAAGAAAAAGCGACGGACAACGTCGCTCCAAAAAAGCGACGGACAGAGAGATGTCGTCCATCACTTTTTAATTAAAATAATTATTTTTAAAATTATTTTACAAAAAGCGACAGACTGCATCTCTTAGTCCGTCGCTTTTTTTACGGATTTTTGTGCTAAATATATATATAATTAATAATAATTTATTTAATATATATAGAGACGTCGTCCATCGCTTTTTATTAAAAATAATTATTTATAAATTAAACAATAACCGCGCTATCCGTCGTTTTAATTTATTTTATTAATTAGTTTTTTTAAAAAGCGACGGACGGCATCTCTTAGTCCGTCGCTTTTTGGTCAAAATATCTAGTCAAACATTTTTAAAAAGCGACGGACAGCGTCTCTTAGTCTGTCACTTTTTAATTAGAATATTTTTTTAAAAAAAATAATTAAAAGCGACGGACGGCATCGCTTAGTCCGTCACTTTTTTTAGCGGATTTTTGCTAATTAATTATTTTATATATATAGCGACGCAGTCCGTCGCTTTTTATTTAAAATAATTATTTATTAATTTAAAAAAAGTCACACAGTCCGTCGGTTTTTTATTAATTTTAATTGTTTAATTATTTTTTAAATTAGCGACGGACAACATCTTTATGTCCGTCGCTTCTTGGTCAAAATATCTGACAAAGCGACGGACAATGTCTCTTAGTCTGTCGCTTTTTGGTCAAAATATTGGTCAAACATTTTTTTT
>NW_006238958.1:294591-294697 GCF_000226075.1 Solanum tuberosum
GGTTTTATATAAGTTAAAAAATAATTCAATATAAAATACCGACATCCCGATGTCAATATTATTTAATTAACATGATTACTTTTTATTTATCTTAAAATTTAATGTG
>NW_006238958.1:296050-298017 GCF_000226075.1 Solanum tuberosum
TATGTATGTATGTATGTATGTGTATGTAATTTTAATTAATAAAATCAACCTCATAAGGTGAGTTTAAATTAAAATAAATTAATAAATACCAACCTAAAGAGGTCGGTATATTTAAATAATTATTTTATTTAGATAATATCAACTTCACGATGTCGGTATGTTGACACCCAATTTTGACAGACCTATAACCCTTTCAGAAGTGCTATTTGGTTAAATACGTGTTTTTTTGAAAATATTCCGAGTTTAAATTTTTAATCGATTTTGTCTAAAAATTATATATTTTAGTTTGCATGCTTTATAAAATTATCGTAAATATTATTAAATATTTTAAAATTATAAGTAAAACTCGGAATAATTATTTTATTCAAATGTTTTAAAATTTAAGTGATTTTTTATTATATAAAATGTTATAATATTTGTAGTATTTTAATTGGATAGCATTTCTTTAATTTTTCTCGAAATCATTTAATATTTTGCCCATTCTAATCTAATTCCTTTCAATTTTAGCTTTTTCCTTATTCAATTCATTGCAATTCTAGCCACCTCAATCCAATTTCGTTTTTCAATTATAGCCTCTTGTATCAATTTTAGTTGCAATTTTAGCCATTCATTCAGTGCAATTATAACCTTTTTTGTCCAAATCTTGAAACATTAGTTTAAATCTTAACCGTCCATCCTTTTAAGTGAATCCTAGATCAAATCCTAGCCGCTCATCTTAACTAATCCAATGGCTCAAATTAAATCTACCTAACCTTCCTATTTTTGACCTAAAAAAAGACCAAACCCTCTAATTTTGAAAACTCATTCTTTTCTTCTCTCTCAAGCAGCCCAGCCTCCTCCCGTCGCCCTCCTCCCGCCGCCCTCCTCTTCTCATCTCTTATCTCCTTGCTCCCTCCCGTCTCTTCTCACCGGCGAGAACGGCGAGACAAATCGCCGCCTCTCTCTCGTCTCTCCAATCAGCGAAAGTTCGTTGCTCTGTCTCTCCCTCAACTGCTCCGGCCGCCAGCGAGCTCCAAGCAATCAACATCAGCAGCCGGCGAGGAGAGCAACAGCATCTCCGGGCAACTGACCCCGACTTCGATCCACTGCCCTTCTCTTTTATTTGAAGATTAGGGTTTCATAATATTATTTTTAATTTCTTTCAATTTGAGTATTGAATTTGTTAATTAGTGTATTGAATTAGTTTTTTTATTGATTGTTAGTTTGATTGATTGTTAGTTAGTAAGTGAATGATTTAGATGGTTAGTTTGAATTAGGGATTATTTAATTGTTAGTTTGTGTTTGTTGATTGTGAAATGAAAATTTTAATGTTGGGGTTTGTTTGAATTAGGGTATCTTAGGATTTGTTTGAAATTCGGTATTTCTTGAGTTAATTAGTTTGATTTTGGAATTGTAAGATTAGATTGAATTAGGGTATTTAAGGAGTTGTTTGAATTTAGGATTTTAGCACTAGTTAGATTTTGGGATTTTAGGACTAGTTTGAATTTGTGATTTCAAGACTAGTTTGAATTTTGAATTTAGGACTAGTTAGAATTATTATTGAAGTTGAACTTAGAATTTGAACATGAACTTGAAATTAGAACTTGAACTTAGAACTTGAACTTAAACTTAGTTATTGAAGTTGAACTTAAAATTTGAACATGAACTTGAACTTGAACTTGAACTTAGAACTTGAACTTGAAATTAGAACTTAAACTTAGTTATTGAAGTTGAACTTAAAATTTAAACATGAACTTGAAATTAGAATTAGAACTTGAACTTAGAATTAGAACTTGAACTTGAAATTAGAACTTGAACTTAGAACTTGAACTTGAACTTAGAATTAGAACTTGAACTTGAAATTAGAACTTAAACTTAGTTATTGAAGTTGAACTTAAAATTTAAACATGAACTTGAAATTAGAATTAGAACTTGAACTTAGAATTAGAACTTGAACTTGAAATTAGAAATTGAACTTAGAACTTGAA